>NC_056733.1:1691794752-1691919752 GCF_019279795.1 Protopterus annectens
TGTTTTTGGAAAAAAAAAAGATTTCTCTTGAAGAGGGCTAGCGAGGTGCTCTGCTTGACATGAACGGGAAGCTTATTCCAAAGTATGGGCAGTCTTTGGGAGATGAACCTGTCCATCCAGCATGTCCTGTTAATTGTAGTTATGAGGTTATGATCTCTGGAGCATGTGGCGTGGGGGGATTGGGATTTCTTTAGTTGTAGCATTCCAAGTAAGGCTGGGTTGGACATGGCTTTGTAAGTCAAGCAGAGATCACCTCTAAGTAGTTTATAAGAGATTGAGAAAAGCTGAAGTTTCATGAGTCTGTCCATGTAGGACATGTGTTTAAGGCCTAGGATATTTTTTGTGAGGTACTTTTGTGGTTTCTCCAACTGTTGTAGGTGTCTGGTCAAGTAAGTACATGCCAAATGGGGCATTATATTCGATGATTGCTGTAATGAGGGATGAGCAGAGAGGGATGATGACCTCTTTCTTCATGGAAGCGAAACCTTTGGTTATAAGATGTGCCACGTAGAAGGACTTTCTGACCACAGTGGCAATGTGGTGGTCGAAGGTGAGGTGGCTGTCGATCTGGGTGCCAAAATCTCTTATGGCCCCTTCAGTGTTCTGTGGGCTCCCATCAATGTAGTAATTCATGGGAACTGATTTTTTTTCCAAATGGGATGATAACACATTTTTTTGTCATTAAGTTTCAGGCCATGTTTCCAACACCAGTCACTGGTCTCAGAGAGGCCCTTTTGTAGGATGTCTGCATCACTTGGGGAGCTGACAGTGACTCCTAGCTTGCAGTCATCAGTGAACTTGGTCAGCCAGAGTTCTTCTGCATTGGCCTGGACTTCTGATAAGTAGATGACAAACAGGAGAGGGCCCAGGACCAAGCCCTGTGGGACTCCACTCAAGACTGGTTGACAGTCTGACTTGGAATCCACAACTTTCACTCTGTGGGTCCAGTCTGTGAGCCAGTTTGCAACCCACCTAGTGATGTAAGGATTGATGCCTAGTTTGGTGAGTTTATCAATGATACCTGAGTGGGGAATGGTATCAAAGGCCTTGGCCAGGTCGAGGTAGGCTGTATGCATTGCCTTACCCTCATCCACAGCCTTGGTGGCTGCCTCAAAGTCAACCAGGTTCAGCAGGCAGGATCTTCCCTTGACAAAGCTAACCTGTGTGGGGACAAGAGTTTTTAGATTTCCTATACCTTTGTTAAGCAGGTCCATGATGATGCGCTCCATAGCTTTGCAAACCAGACTCATCAGGCTAATGGGGTGATAGTTCCCAGGGTCTGTAGTTGCTCCTCCTTTATGGAGCAGGATGACTGTAGCAGTGTGCCATTCCTTAGGGATATAGCCTGAGGTAAGGCTGTTATTGAACAGAGTACACATATGTGGTACCAGTTCATTTTGTAGCTCATGTAGAATTCAGCCAGGGATATTATCAGGTTCCATGGATTCTGTATTCTTGGCTTTGGACAATACAGCTTTTACCTGTGCCACAGAAATGGTGGGTACCAGGCTTTCTTCTGGTATTGTGATAGGGCCCTTGGGGGGAGTGGTAAAGCTGGCACTGAATGTGTCATCCAGTCTGTTGGCTCAGTATAGGTGGTGCCTTTGTGCAATAACTCAGAGCAAATCTGGGTATTGCTTTTGAGGTTTTTGATATAGCTATAGAAGGCTCTGTGGTTGATTTTGGTGTCAGCTGCAATACTGCCTTCATATCTGGCTTTACAGGATTTGGTAAGGGATCTCAACTTTTTATTGAGACTGATAATGGAGGTTTTCCAGTCTTGTGACTTCATTTTTTTTGGCAACAGTTTCTTCCTTCTATCATAGAGTTTATTGATTGCTAGAGACCACCAGATAGGCTTCCTTTTTTTGGAGGAGAGCGTGTTAGTTCTATTTGGTATGGCAAGGTCCATGCATTTGTGTACATGCTCGTACAGTGCACTGGTGTATGACTGGCAGTCATGCAGCTATTTTCCATTGGCATGGGTGCAGAGAAGTTTGTCACCTCTGTTTTTAGGAGCCCAAAGCTGGCTTTAGAGAAATTTGGCAGGGTGGTCACCTTAGCGGAGGTGTAGGCGAGATGGAGATTTCCATGGTGATCAGTTTGTGGTCAGATTTAACCAGGGAGAAATTGATGATAGGTGTGGAGCAATCATCTCCCATGTTGGTGATAACCAGGTCAAGGATGTTGCTTCCTCTAGTGGGGGTCAGAATGAGTTGGTCCAGGGCATTGGAATTGATAAATTCAAGAAAGTGTTGGGCCTGTACATTGGAACTTGAATAGTTTTCTCAGTTGATGGAAGGGTAGGTGAAGTCACCCAGTATGAGAGTATTGGGTTAGACCTTGATAGATTCCAGGGTGCTTAAGATGTTGGAGTGAGAGGTTAGGGACATGTTTGGGGTTCTGTAGCAGGCTATGACTTGTATCGTCGTCTTACCCAGTGTTAGTTGTACCTGAAGTATTTCAGATGCATTATGCTGGGATACCAGTCTAGACGTGTGCATATCCTTTAAGAATATGGAAACATCACCGACTTATTCTGGGGCCGAAAGGTATGGAATGAGTTGTTGCCTGGAAGCACAGGGGTGCTTTCTACCTCTTTAAACCAGGTCTCCCTTACAGCACAGATGTCGACACTCTCCATTTTCAGGAGAGCTTTGAGTGAGTGCATCTTGAGATTTAGACTTCTAACATTGAGCATCATGACCCTCAGATTGCATTTGTTTGTAGCTGTTATGGTGGAATTTTTGTCTTTGGATCACTGCCTAAAAAGCCAATACAGGTTGGCAAGAGCCTTAGTCAGCACCCAGAATCCCAGGGGGTGACAGACGCAGGCTGTATCTGGCAAAGCATTGAGGTCTGTCGATCATGTTGTCCCAGGCAGACAGATACTGAATCCCCTTTGAATGACACCAGAAACTTAGCTAATTGTTGAAGTCTATCATTTTCTGCTCATCCTGTGGTATCATTCTGGGTGATGGTAGAATACTGCTCAGGGCTAGGGTCATACCCGCCTGGGCCACATAATCCGAGAGTTCCATCACATCTGTTTTCATGTAGTCCAGGGAGGTACATCTCAAGTCATTCACACCCACATGGACAATGACTGAGTCATATTTGTACTTGTTGTGGAGTGACCTGAGTGCATGTGTTATGTGGCGGATCCTGGCACCTGATAGACAACTGACTGCCACCTTCTCCTTGTTCAACCTAGTGAGTGGGACAACATTATGCCTCATAACTGAGTCTCCTATGATTGTACATTGGGCATAGTGTTTTGCCTTAAGGGCTTGGTTTGAGGGGCACACTGTGGTGGTAAGCTATGTGTTCTGGGGTTGGTGTTGTGTTGTGGTGGTCGAGTGCATTTCTGTCTCATGGGTCTCTGTTTGGGTAAATTTTTATTGAGAGCCTCCACGAAGGTGGGAGTATGGTTTGTGTTTCTATGTATGCATTGTGATGGTTGGTGTTTTGGAGTGCTGTATGTTCTATGTTGTGAGTTGCAGGTGCTGACCTTCTCCTCTTGACCACCTAGTCCGGTCTTGGTTGGAGCATGCACTGCTTCCAGTTTGTTGATATAAGTACATCTCTCACAGGTATGAGTGTTGGGGGTGTGAGAGGAGAAGGCTGTCTGTGTACATTAGATAGCTGCCACACTGTCTCAGAATGCCTGAGTGCACCAGGTTAGCAGGAGAAAGCTCAGGAAATTGCCATACAATCATTAGCTTTGCTGGATGCAGACATGCTAAACAAGAAAAAAATGAGAAAAAAGTGAACATGAATGTAGGAAAACAATTACATGGCCAGTAGGATGCAACCACTGTGATACCAGGAAGTATGGTGATATGTGACTTGAAGAAAATGGAAATTATATGAGGCTGGCTAATAACAATATGTGCATAAACAAAAGTCAAGAGAGAAAAAAATGCCTGAAAATGTATTTATTTTTATAATGTTGGAGCACTGCTCACTTCTGACCAATTTCAGTCTTAACCTGAAGGCAAAAAAATGACCAGTCTTACAAAACAGACAAGTACAATAACACATAAATGACAGTAAAATGCTACAACTGGAAGCTTTATGTATTAATGTCAATTATATAAAAGCTTTGTAACATTTGAGAAATTATGGTAGAGTAAGTTAGAGTTGGGAAAAGGAGACAAGATATCAGTGGTTGCGTTATAGTGGAGAAATCAAAACAAAACCAAAATTAATACTGGGACAAAATTCCTCTTACAAACTTAGGTCATTAGGTAACAGCTTTTCCATGACCATGGATTTACTGAAGGAAATGAAGTAAGAAACTCTGTCTGGTATTAATGACGGGTTGTAATCACCCCTGATTTACTAGGGCAAGAAAAGAAAGACATTATAGACACTCACACAACACAGGGTGTCAGGTATGGGATATGTAGCATGTGTTTTTGAAATGTGTGTATTTTGTTTTAGAGAGTGAGTGGGGGAGAATGCCAGTGCTAACATGAGGCATCATTCACCACTGTTAACTACAGAATGAAAGAGAAGATCTGTACTTTTGGTAGTTGACGTTGATTCAGAGACATGCTAATTAGTTGATAATGAGGTATTTCCTCATTGTGGCTAATGTATCTCAGTAATGTGAGTAGCTTGAAGGACACAAGTATTCTCCTATCTTCTGTCCTCCAATAAATATGTTGTAACTTCCCCTAAATGGTGCAGAAAAATAGGATTATGCATCTGAAACAACTTATGATGATGCCAAAGAATCAAAAGTAACAAACTAGTACAGTGAGTCTTTAGTTTGGAAATAAAATGAACCCCACATTTCTGTACTGGATAGGAGGAGTACTGTCTACCCTACAAAATATTGCATTTCAGTAAAAAAATGTCCAACTATGAGTATCTGTAATGGTGGGCATCCATAAGGCAAAATTTATTTTATAAGCAGATAAAATGTGGTAAGAGCAAGGTCCCACATGATGTCCAGGACAAGAAAATCAAACTAATAGCAGCCACTACCATGTACAAAGATAGAACTGTTATACTAATGCACCAGAGACTATATGATAATCTTCAAAGCCATTAGTTAGTATATGTTTGTCAGTATGAAGCAGTGTGCCACATTATAATTTGTGGGAAGTTCATAGCAGTTTAAGCAGGAGTTCACATGGTTATCAATAACAAGCAGACACAGCTCAGAACTCCTTTTGTCAAGAAGGTCAAGAAGTTAAAAAATGAAAAAATGGAAGACAATTGCCCAAATAGTTCAACCAGCACAAATCCAAATGGAGCAATTGTAAAAGAAGGGCACGACTCCTTTATAACACACAGCACTGTTTATTCCACAAAGCCTCCTAAATCACCATACACATTAACGCTGTACACAAATAGCCTGCGTTTTCGTTTCAAATGACTTCCTCAGATGAAAAACAGAATGCATACTTGGAACACACCCAACAATATATATCCACTAACACAATTAACTAATAATTAATTAATTAATAAAACAATTAAATGTTTATTTAAATTCAACTTTAAAATCTGCATTAAATAACCCATAACTACTAAAAAATGATACTTCCAAGAAAATACATATAACTAGTAAAATAGAGAACATAAAACACCTTTCTTAAGAACTCCATCCATACAACATACATTTTAATAACTATTTAAAATACTTTTAAAAATACATTTTAAAAATGGCTTAATAAACTTTTTAAAGCCAATAGCACCATCTATTGTTGAGAAGAGGTTGTGCTCAACAGGAGGAACACAATAAACACTCTATTAATTTTGATCAGTTCGAACAAGCAAGATGAAAACAAATGTTTTTTCAAACAATAAACTAAGAATTTAAAGAGCTAAAGTTTTGCTGCTCTCAGCTTAAGAACCGGAGCAAGGGAAACTGCGTCATTCAAACCTGGAAACTTATTAGCTTCCAATGATAATTGCAACAATAATTCTTTATATTCTATAGAGGTTTCCCATGGACCACCCCTTACATCTTTTTGCACCACTTCTAAAACAAAAAAGCTAAACTTTGCTTCCTGACAACTTTTTTTGTGTCTATACAATGCATTATTAGTGCATTTAGTCCTAATCTCATAATTGTGTTCATATATTCTATTTTTCAACTTCCTTTCTGATTTACCCACATAAAATGCATCACAGTGGTCACACAACCCTAAATGTACTATCCCACTGGTGTCACAGTTCGCAAAATATCTTCTCTGGATCAACCTATCCCTACTGCCAATAAGAATAGTCTCCTTTGTACAAATATATGGGCACTGGGAACATCGTCCACATTTGAAAGTTCCTACTTTTCCATCTCTGTACATGTTCACCTCATTTTTGCCCTCCAAAATAGTCTTTAAACTTTTCCCCCTTCAGTAGGTACATTTTAAAGGCATTTCAAAAATGCCTTCAAGGTCCGAGATTTCACCAAACCTATTCCATTCATCTTCTAAGATTTTTTTGACTGCATCACCGTTAAAATCCACTACAAAATTGCTTTCACCTTCTTGTTTATCTACTTTTGATTTTACCCCATTCAAACCTGCTTTATCTCGCAAAATGGGTTTAAATTTGTCCTGTCTTGCTGCCTTAACCTCATTCTCTATCATCTCCACAAGGTTAGTGGGGTAACCTCTATCCCTAAACATTTCACGCAACTTTCTACACTCGTCATCAAAATCGCTCTCTCTTGATGTCATACGGCTTCCCCTTACATATTGTCCCTTAACAATACCTTTCTTCTGATGGTAAGGGTGAGCACTATTGAAAGCCAAATAAGAATTCGAGAAGGTTTCCTTTCTATAAATTTTTGAAAAGAAACCTTGTTCACCCTTTCCAATGGAAATGTCCAAATAATTTAAAATGTTCTTATCACTTTTATATGTAAAATCCAAAAAATCAGTGGACTCTGAAATGTACTTAAAGAACTCAGAAAACTCCTCCCCTGATCCAACCCATAAGAAGCACATATCATCCAAGAACCGCTTATATAACTTCCAACATTGTGCATATTTAGAATTAATAATATACCTTTCTTCCCAGGCGGACAAAAATAATATTAGCATATGTGGGGGCACATCTCGCCCCCATAGCTACATCCTGAATTTGCTTAAAAAACTCTCCTTCATAATGAATATAATTGTTACTTAGCACTAATTCCATTAACGTTAAAATAAGATAATAATCATTATTACTAAATTTACCATATTTTAACAATGCTTCTTCAAACCATTTCATACCTTCTTCATATGGTATTGATGAAAATAGGTCCACAATATAGATGGTAATAAAAATAATATTCCCATCATAGACTTCTTGTGTTAAGTTCCGCAACAAATCCCAAGAATCTTTAACCACTCCTTGCCCTTCCAAAGCTAAGCCCTTTAATTTAACATCCAGCCACTTAGCCAAGGGTGCAGTTACTGAGCCCTCTGAGGCTACTATGGGTCTCATTGGTGGATTTTCAACACTCTTATGCACCTTTGGCACTCCAAAAATGGTAGGTACTTTTGTTTTTTCTACATGAAGATACTTAAAAGTTTGTAAATCTATTGAGCCTTCCAACAATAAATCATTTAAAACTAGGTATATTTTTCTATTTCGTATATTAATTTCATTAATCGAGGCTCTAACATATCTGTCTGAATTCTCCAGAAAATCCATAATTTTCGCTTCATATATAATATGATCCATAACAGATCCTCCCCCTTTATCTGGTTTCATAACTCTTAGTGAAGTGTCATCTCTTATCTCTCTTAATAAATTATTCTCTTCCTTAGTAAGATTATGGATAATTTTATTCTTAAATAATTCGGACCTTAATTGCTTTTCCATTAGAACTTCGAAATTTTTTAATTGTGGATGCAAGGGTGGGTTATACATGCTTTTTCTACTTAACACATTAGTTTTCTGGCCATTGGTCTTCTGTCCTTGGAATAAAAGCTCAAAATTCTTCTTTCTTAAAAATAACTTTAAATCTAATAAAACTTTACTAATGTCCGCTTTCCTACTGGGAACAAATTTAAGTCCTTTTGATAGAAGGGAAACATAAACTTCATTTAACTCCTTATTACTATAGTTGTATATAGTATAACCTTTATACCTACTTAAACAGCCTTCCAACACTATAGAATCTTCAATGGGAACTGGTTCAGACCTACTTGGATCTAATCCTTCCACTGTTGGAATCCATTGTTGTTGCTGTTGCCCCTCCCTCCCCCGTACCCCCCATATTTGTAATTTTTTTGATAATTGTTTTTTATTCTTTCTGATCTTCTTAAAGGGGGGTATTCGGAAAAATCATTACTGTTACCTATCCCTTCCCCTCCTTCATATGTCCCACTTCTTGGGGGCTCATTCTGTCTCCAATCCTTCTCATACACATAATTATTCCTATAAGTAAGTTCTCCAGGCATGGGATAACTAACCTTGTCCTTGTATTCCTTAATATCTCTTTCTAGTTTTCTGCTTTCCTTCCATAAGCATTTCTTATACTATTCTCAATTCTATTTAATGTATCATAGTATTTCCTTTGACTTTCATCAATTGACAAAATCAAATCCTCAGTTATTTTGTGATTAATTCCTTCAATTCTACTGTATAAACTTTCCATTTCCCTATCATTTTCTCTTATTATAGCTTTCAATATTTCAAATCCACAATTATCAAAAATACCTAACAGTTCCTGGTGGAACTCACTCCCCTCCTTCACTTTATTGGTATATTTACACACTCTTAGACCTTTTGGTACAATTTTTAGCCTCAAACATTCCTTAATGTATGCATCCTCCATTTCAGTATTCTTATACTTAAATAACATTTCATCCAACATTTTTACATTGAAATCATAAGTTAAATTACTGTCACCCTCAGATGCTAAGGGTGCTTTTTTCTCTTTGAAACAGTATTTTAATTGTACTATGCTCTTAAAGTCGGTTTTGTACCTCTGTCCATACTGTTTCTGTCCGTTGATAGCATTTCCCTCATCCTTGCTACCCATTGCATCTGCACAAACGCCATTCTGATTAGTCCTAAAAATCGATGGTATGCCTTGGCAAGGGGCTCCAGCCCCCAAATCCAGATTAGATCCAGTAATTTTGCTAACAACAACCGCAGTAGGTGCTCTTTTCACTCCATTTTCCTTTCTCGCGAACATTTCCTGGTTCCCTGGAACACCAGGTGGTGACGTCAATGGGAACTGGTTAGTGGGTGTTAACAGTTTGATTAGCTGCGACAACTGGTCAGTGAATCTGTCGATCTTTTCCAAATCACCCCCCCCTCACCTGGGTACCTTGTACAGATGTCGTAGCCTCCTCTGTTTCCATTACAAAGCGAACCAAAAGCCAAAAAATGAAAAAATGGAAGACAATTGCCCAAATAGTTCAACCAGCACAAATCCAAACAGAGCAATTGTAAAAGAAGGGCACGACTCCTTTATAACACACAGCACTGTTTATTCCACAAAGCCTCCTAAATCACCATACACATTAATGCTGTTCACAAATAGCCTGCATTTTCGTTTCAAATGACTTCCTCAGATGAAAAACAGAATGCATACTTGGAACACACCCAACAATATATATCCACTAACACAATTAACTAATAATTAATTAATAAAACAATTAAATGTTTATTTAAATTCATCAACTTTAAAATCTGCATTAAATAACCCATAACTACTAAAAAATGATACTTCCAAGAAAATACATATAACTAGTAAAATAGAGAACATTAAACACCTTACTTAAGAACTCCATCCATACAACATACATTTTAATAACTATTTAAAATACTTTTAAAAATACATTTTAAAAAGGTCAAGAAGTTCCTTATGTACACCACCACACCCACACTTAAGCAGTCCTGGACATCTCATAAATACCCTATTATGTTGCGCTTCCTTAAAGCACAGTTTGTAGCACCAGCAATGAGGGAAAAAGGATCAACGTAAATAGGATTTACAGGAATTGCCAAAAGAGTTGACTGGTTTTCTATATTGGTTTGTTTTTGTTACAGTACAACCAGGTAAAAACTATGGAGGTATGCAAGGCAAACAACAAAATTACTATTTTGCAGTCTCATATCACGTTATGGAAAGCGTATGGTGTTGTCATCACTCAAAGGCAAATAGTGACATTGGTATGTCAGGCAGCATCATTACAACACCTGGACATACTAGATCTTAATTCTCATCTTTTTTATGTTCAAAGTACTGTGTAAGTGTATGGTGTTGGGGGAAGGAAGGCACACTACAGAGTAAATACACACACACACACACACACACACTGTAGCAGGCTTGTTTACAACAGGAATATTAGTATTTGTTTGCAGGTGTATGTGCATTTGTGCATGGGGGGGCACACTAAATAGTAACACAAAGGAGCAGACAGTAAAATAAACAGCAACATCACAATACTAACATACTTACACTAAATGGAAATCTAAGATGACAACAAAACTGCAGACACAAATCTAAGAAATAAACAAATGCACCAAGCTTGTTCTGAAAACTGTGATAGTAAACTCTACAGCATAGGGTATGGCTATGGGGTTTGCTTTCACAATCAGATAACTCACAGAACAGTCATCGTAAATAAATTATTGAAACAAAATAATCTGTTCAGCAAACAATGTGTAAAACGATATCAAAGATAAACTACACAAAATTATCCCTACTGTACAGTCATCTATAACACAGTTTCAGTCTGTCTGCATTTTAGCTTTCATGGACCTACCTGAAACTAAGCAAAGCAACGTGGCAAGCAGAAATACGAAAGTGATCTTCATGATGCCAACACTTAAAAACAACACTTTGACTTTTATGTTGCTTTGATTATACTACTGCTGTAGAGTTAAAGAGGTTATCCATCGCACGTAAAGCCAACAACACAAAGCAGCACAAATGCAATCCATTGGCAACAGCTGCTAAAACCAAAAAGATGCAGTCAAGAACCAAAAATTGCTATTTTCTGGAAAATGAACTGAAGTCACTAAATACAGGCATACATTTCAGCTTCAGACTTGATATCCTTCCGTTAATGCATGCAAACTCAAATCCTGTTCTTCTAACAACCTTCGACATTTACAAGTACATTTAAAGTGTGTCCTTATTTATTATCCCCATTATACTTGTCCCGTGTATTTCAGGCTTTTCAGCTATCTTGAGCTAAGAGGTTCAGAGGAATGCAAACCTCTGTTAACTGCTGCTGCTTCTGCCACAGATTGATCGGTGACACTCTTACATACACAAACAAGCTCTCATTCACGCAAGCATGCATACACTCACACACGCAGACAGAAACAAAGACTATAACAAAAACACACCCGTACATACTTACATTTTACCACTACACTGCGTAAACAGTAAAACCACTTATTGCTTGATCGATCGCACTCATACTCTCATGCCAGCATACAGTCACACACTCAGACACAAAAAGGAACACACACTCTCTCTCTTCTATTTTGTTTGCTTACATTTCTTCTTTCCTTAGTTTACACTGGCTACACACCAAAAGTGTTGCTTAGCCAGTGTAAAATAATAGCAACCATTATGTTTCGTAGAGTGCGAGGCCCAGAGCAGCTGAACAGTCACTACCAGTAAATACAATCCTCCCGCCATTGTTCTTCACAATACCTATTTACACAGAATGTCATGATTTTTGCCGAATAAGTTAGGACTGCCCTCATAAGATTAATGGTTTGATGGGAACTGACTATGGACCTAAGTAAAAAAAAAAATAATGACATACATTTGATTTTTAGACTTGACATCTTTCCGCAAGTACATGCAAACACAAATCTTTTTATCTAAGTAACTGTCTCATTTGTCCCTTTCTCCCATTACTTTTGCCTTGTCCGGATTTCTTGAAATGAGCTGTTTAATGGTGGTGGTGGTGGTGGTAGGGGGGGGGGGGGCATAAGCTATTGAATTTTCAAAGTTTGCCCTGACTGAACTATTAATAACATTAAGGCAAGGATGAGCATAAGTACCTATGACTATGATCGAAACAGATGAAGTAACAGCCAGTAAAAGAAGTTATCAGCAAAGTTAATCACTATCAATTGCATTAGGGAACTAACTGCAGTAAACTCATATAACTGTATGAAGCCAAAACGTGGTTTACCTTTTTTGGAGAAAAAAATATTTTTAACTGTAGAACACTGGCTCCACGATAAGCAAGTAGAAAGGTAATCCTTCAAGAAAATCGATTTGTCTGGCAACTATACTTATGAGAATAGTTCCCAGAGTAGTTCAGGATTGCATTTTTATTGGATGCAGAGGACACATTGAACATATCCAATTCATACATAATTAATGAAGACATTTCCTGAGTGAAAGGACTGAAGAGGGCAGTGGATGGGTGGTCCTTTGGCAGCAACACAGGAAAGAGTGGAAAATAGCAAAGGGCGTTATTACTAAGCCATTTCAGTACCCTTAGAGTTTCTACTGCTCTGCGAGACTGTAATAGGCTTAAAGATGGCTCACTATACTGGAGCTGTAACAATGGGAGATGACAGAAACTTTCAACATTAGGATTTATTGCAGTGGACTGACCTTTCGTCAGTGGTACCATCATAAGATAGGGAAGAAAAGCCTTTTGCTATTGAGGAAACAAGCAAAGAAGCACATAGTTGTCCTTTAATCACACTACTCCCACCACACTACAACAACACCCCTCTTTCCCTATATCTTCATCACACCATCCAGGTAACCTACTTTTTAAAAATAATACACACCGTGCTCTTTCTCCTGCCCACACTCTATACCCTACTGCTATCTGCATACTATCTAACATTCTACAGTCACTTACAGATACAACATGTCCATAGCCCCACACTATATTATAGTAATACCATCCACTCCTTACTCTCCTACCTTGCCGTCTCACCCCAACTCTACAATCATACACTCATTGCATACTTCCACTTCAAACATGTAGTTGTCAGTAATACCACTAACCACTTCAGCAAACACCTTCACATACTCTCCAAATTGTCACACAAATATGCATGTAGATTATCACAGATTCTCTGTAGTGGTGATATACACTCCAATCTTGGGCCACATACTACACAACATACTGTCATGACTACCATTCCACCCCTTCCTCACATTAAAACTACAGATTTTCTCATTCTTAACATGAACCTTAGAAGCCTAGTTAGCAAGATCACAGACTTTCATGCAGTCATTGCACAGTACTCACCAGACATTCTTATAGCAAATGAAACTTGGCTAAAACCCCATATAAGAGACCCAGAGATAGTCTCACAAGGTTATAGTGTACACAGGTTAGACAGGATCAGGAAGAAGGGCGGTGGGGTTGCAATCTTCCACAAAGATAACCTAAGCATAGACTACCTACCTATCAAATATCCTTATGATAACAACTTTGAAGTTCTAGTAATATGGCTCAGAATCAACTCAAAGAAAAATATTACCATACTGGCCATTTACATACCTCCCAAGAATACTTCCACTGCTATTGAGGAACTTACAGCCTGGACAGCCACCACCTACACACATGAAACCATTATTACAGAAGACTTCAACTTAGACTCGAACACTTGCACTGGTGATAACCCCTCTACCTTCATAAATCTACATGGTTTCTCCCAAACAATCCAGTTTCCCACACAAACAGATAAACATAGCAAAAGAGAATCTATCTTAGACTGGTCCCTTATCAACAGTACCACCCACAACTATCTCTCTGGATGCTTTCCAAATAATTTAAGTGACCATAGACCTACCTACTTAATCCGTCATCAGCTCAACTCACCCAGAGTCATAGTTCGCACGAAATACCAAAAACTTCTCAAATGAAGCATTCATAGACATGCGCAACAAATGCAAGTGAACACCACTCCATCATCACCAACTTGACCAGGCCATGACATACTTCAATGACACATTTCTAGCTATTCTAAATAGCTTAGCACCAACTTGTACATGTCATGTTAAAAATAAGAGATTGCCCTGGATATCAAAAGAAACCATTAAACTTCAAAAACTAAGGGACAAAACCTGGTATCAATACCAAAAAACAAAAGGCAATAAAACTCTGCTGGCATACCAGCAACTTTGCAATCAAATGGAAAAAAAAAAAAAAAAAAAACAACTCAAACTAGACAAAAAAACATATTATACAACTATGCAAAACACATATGAAAACAATCCCAAAAAGTTCTGGCAAGCAATTAACTCACTCCTCCACCCAGGTAAAGCTACAACTCCAGAAACAACAACCAATAATCAAATTATGAGTATTGCCTCACAAATCAACACCTACTTTATAAACACCATCATCTCCTTAGTTACAGTGAACAATTCCACCCCTCTGCTTCTTCCACCTAATGGGGACACTAACGACAACTTTTTTTACCTCAAACCTGTCCCAACTAACAAAAGAACAATGCTGAAAAAACTGAAACCTTCTTCCTTAGCAGCTGACCAACTCCCCAGTGAGTACCTCAAACTGTCAGCTGATGCCATAGCTCTGCCTATGCCCATTCTGATAAATAGGTCTATAGCAGAACAATATGTTCCAAAATTATGAAAAGTTTCCTACATCATCCCTCTGCATAAAGGAGGAACATCAACAGAATTAAACAATTACAGACCCATAGCCATCCTTTCCCCCAGTGTCAGAATTCTGGAAAAATGTATCCACACTCAATTACCACAGCACCTGTTATCTCACAACCTTATCTCTCCCTCCCAACATGGTTTCAGGCCAAAACATAGCACCACCACAGCCCTAATTAAATTCCCTAACAGTATCAACCAGCTGAGAAATTCAAACCAGCAATTAGCATCAATCTTCTTAGACATGTCAAAAGTATTTGACATTGTCTCCCATCAGAAACTCCTTAGTACTCTTGCCTCACTAAACCTATCAAAGACTTCCCTCTCCTGGTTCCTAAGCTATCTTTCTGACAGACAACAAGCAGTATGATGGAAATCCAAACTCTCACCACTTCTGCCTGTCTCGGTTGGAGTCCCACAAGGGTCCATATTGGGACCCCTTCTTTTAACCATATTCTCTAATGACCTACCCTCATCCACAACAGTGCTAAAGTAGTTCAGTATGCAGATGATTCAACTTTAATCTGCTCAGCAGATACCTTACCAGACCTCCAAATAGTAGCCCAACACGTTTTTAATAATACAGAAACATATCTAAGTAAATCACAACTAATCTTCAACCCCAAAATGACACAGTTAATGCTATTTACCAGTAGCAAACAATCACTGATCACCCCTCCTTTCACTATTCTCTCAGCAAACAACACAGTCATCCAACCAGTTGAGCATACAAAACTCCGTGGAGTGACAATTGACAACAAACTCAGATTTGACCAACACATAGCCACCACAATTAAGAAGGTTCACATCAAACTTGGCTCACTGTACAGAAGCAAGCCATTCCTCACTGACAATACCAGACTAGCCATATCCAGAACCTTCCTCCTCTCTACACTGCTATATGCTTTCCTCCTCTTTACCATTTTAAACAAATCAGACTTAACCAAATTGGAAACTTGCTACAACAAAATAGCCCATTTTGCAGCCAACCTTCCCCATCAAACCCACCATTGTATTGCTCTACATAAATTAAATTGGCTTGAGCTACCTAACCTTCTTCATCTCTACCAAATTAAATTCACACACAATATCATCTTCCATCCTGACAGTTGCCCATCCCTCAAGAAATTTGTTGTTCCCTACTCATGCCTATGAAGTCTAAGATTTGCAGACAGAAACTTTCTCACAGTAAGCAAAGCTAACAGTACTTATGGTGAAGCCCTGTTTTCAAGCCATATAGCCAAATTATGGAACTCTCTACCCCAAACCCTCCAAAACACACCTGAATCTACCAGTTTTAAACAACTACTATTTGAACATCTATCCAAGAACTGGCATTGCTCCTGTGCCAAACCTGACTGACAAGATATATATAACTCTCTCAACACACTGTCCACTCCTTATCTCATTTTCTCTCTCCCCTCAGTGTTTATTACTACTCAAAAATAAATATATATCAAGGAAATGTCTTTGGTCATAACTGTTATTTAATATGTACACACTACTAACTTTATTTTTTCTCACAGTGATCTTCACTGAAATGCTCGTGTTTTTCTTTTTGAACCTGTATCTACTAGAAAACTGTATGGAATACTACTTTGTATAGAATAACTAGAAGATGTTACTTTGTATAGACTAAATAGAAGATATGTATCCTTCATCTTACTGTATGCATGCTGTTGTAATATCTAATTATTGTATATTGTTTGTATTTCTGTGGAGCTTTTCTCCCCGGACCTCAGCTGAAAATGGGCTTCTGGCCTAGTCGGACTTTCCCAGTAAACAAATGTAAATAAATAAATATAAATATATATATATATATATATATATATATATATATATATATATATATAAGAAATCATGAAAAGAAAATAATTAGTGTTTAAACAAAGACATTTACTCTAGGGAAAAAGAAAAAGTATCAATATATTTAAATAAAATAGTGAAAGATAGTTATGTAATGAGACATGAAAGCTAAATAAGGAGAAGTAAGAAGTCAATCTCTGGTAACGGAAACTGTAGTAAACTATGTAGTTGAATGTTTTAAAAAGGGAGAAAATTTTAGAAAATATGAAAAGTACAACACAAAATATCATAACAAGTAAATAAGAAAGTTGAAAAAGAAATTACTTTGTATGAATTAGCAAAGGAATTAAACAGTTAAGTATAGACTTGGCTGGAGGTCTAGATGGAATTTTATTTGAAATTTATATAGAAAAGTAGGTGAATGGCAAAAAATATTTATTACAAATATTGAATTAGTGGCTAATTGAAGGTTTGCATCACAGTGAACTATGCAGTGGAATATTAAAATTTATATGAAAGAAAGGAGAAAAATATGACATAAAGAACTGGAGACCAATAGAGTCAAATAATGAAGGAAAGATTTGAAAATAAGATGGAATATATAATGGAAAAAAGACTATCAACTGGAATGATGGATGATATTTTAAAGTGAAGAAAAGATGTAAAACTTATGGTAGCTGATCTTAATAAAGCTTTTTTCTAAACTCTACATAATGCTATGGGATTTAATGATGAAGTACACTTTTAGTAATAAAATTAAAAACATTTACATGACATTATTTGGTAATAATATAGTAATAATAACATTGATAATGGATGGTCAAGTAAAAAAAATAAAAATGAATAAAGAGATAAGAAAAGGATGCCCTGTGACTAGTTTTTTATTTGCTTTAGTTGTGAATGTGGTAATTAATAAGGTTAATTAATGAGATATGCATATTATATTATTGTGACAACTAAAATTAGCATAATGATTAGAGAAGCTATACTTTGTATAACTGATTGTTTGAAAGAAATAGGTATGACATTAAATAAATATCAAATGAAATGAATGGAAGGTGCAGTAAAAAATAGTAGGTATACAATTTACAATTAAATAATTTGTTAAGCTAGGGACACATTTTGGTAAAGGAGGGTATATGACACAATGGGAATCATTATTAAAGGAAGTGAAAGAAATGTGTTTTTCATGAAAGCCATATAGATTGAAATACAAGAAAAAAGTGAACTTGATAAATTCAGCATTAATGGGTAAAATAACATATTTATTGAGTAGAATAATCCTTTTAAAAGAGGACTATTGCATATAATTAAATGGCAAGAAGGACGTGACCTGTGGTGTATGCAGCATATGTATAAATGCGAGAAATGAGAAATTAGTAATGAGAGTGTTTAAATGTAAGTATGAGGAATTTTCAGAAGCAGTAAGAAGAAGCAAAACAAAAGGTCTTAATGAAGATATAGAGAATTATCAACAAAGGATAAAAATGCGGAAAATAAAGATTAATGAAATAGAAGACAATTGAAAATGTGTAATGCCACAATATTATTATCCCCCAAATTTAATAAACTCCATGTAGGAATAGCGTTATTCCTACATGGAGTGAATGGTGTCCATGTCTGCATCTCCATCTCGGCAGAGTGCTTTGCATATTAATGAAGGCAAGCTATTGAGGGAGAGCCATGTACACGGATGCTGAATGAGTGCTAGGGGGTGTGTTACAGTGCTCGCAGATCTGTAACATGCCCCCTGCACTCACAAAGTGCCATATGGCACTAAAACAATAATGAAAGTGTTCTGAGATACTTATTTAACACTTTAAAGTGTAATGTCACATGGGGTGTGTGTTACAATATCTGTAACACACCCCCTGCATTGTCAAAGTGCTGTACGGCACTAAAACAATAAATTGTCCTAGGACACATTTAATAATTTCAAGTGTAATGTCATGTAGAGGGGTGTGTTACAGTGACTGTAACACACCCACTGTACTGTCAGAGTGCTGTATGACACGGTAATTAAATGTTATTTCCCCAATTATATGCATTTGTTAATTTTTTAAAATTCTTTTTATTAAATGTTTAAGCGTAGCTGAGTGGGTTTGCATGGCATGTTGCTCAGCAGTGCTTAAACATATCAAGAAACTATATAGAAATGTATGGCTGAAACCTTCACAACTAAGGTTAGCTGAGTGGTTAGAGTCATGGCTCTGTGTGCAGGAGGTGCAAGGTTCGAATACTCAAACTGACCATTCAGCATGGTGGTTTACATGTGAAAGCATTTTTATATTAATTTTTATTTTATTTATTTATGTAGTTATTGATATTTGTTAAGGAGGATAGTAGCTGGTGAGAAATCCCAGTTTCAGTGGAGATATGAGGTGAAAACCATCATTTAAACACAAGTGTCCGATACAGTACAATCACACCCCAAGGTAACATAATGAAAGCACATGGGGGAAGTCATGTAAAGTAAAATACATGCACTTAAAAATAATGTATCAATAAGGAATAATTAATATCCATTTATTTTTTAATGAAAAATCTTGTTTGCCCTTAGCTAAGTTTTGCTAAGCACTGCTAAGCCACGACAAGCAATGCTTTAACAGGACCTGTCTGAGTAATACTTAGCAATGCATAGCTCTGCTTAGACAGTTTGAGCATTGCTAAGCAGTCCACTTTTAAGCTGTCCTCAGCTAAGCTAAGCAGATTTGTGCACCGCTAAGCACTGTTAAGCATTTGCCATTTTAAGCACTGCTCAACTAAGCTTAGAGGGGTTTGCACACTGCTGAGCTGTGTTTAGCATTTTTAAAAAAGATCCAATGATGGCAAAGAGTGGGAACATGGCCTTATTTAAATGGCACAGGTGGGAATATAGGCAGAACCTGTTAGAGTTTGATCCGTGCAGGAACTATGGCAGGTGCAGGAGAGGGATTGGGCTTTTGGGCACAGTGCTGGAGCATGTTGGATTCCATGGTCATGGCTGAGCTCCTTGTTAAGAACCATGATGAAAGACTACTGCAGGGCCAGTACCAGGGCTCAGAATTCAAGTCTGAGGTCTGGAACTGTCTGGCACATGAGCTCGCCAATCCCAATGGAATTCCCCACACTGGTGAACAGGTCCATCATCATTATGATGACCTGAAGCAGAAGAAGGGGGTGCTCTTGGCCCAATGGGTCCAAGATATTCAGGCCCAGAATGCCCCAGAAATTTGTAAGTATAACAACTGGTGATTTATCAAATTGTAGCATGAATATCTAATAGACAGGTATGCATAATGGTGTATTTTCCCCCCAACAGCTGCAGAGGAGAGGGCTCATAACATTGAGGCCTACTCTGGGCATCTGGGGAGGCTGCGCTGACAGTGTGGTGAGTACAGATCTATCTTGCAATATATAGTACAATAAATAAAAAAGTGTAATTGTCTACTGCCATTAGGTATAGTGTTCTGAGTGTACTGAATAAATGTGTTGTTAGACCCACGTTGATATAAGTGACTAATGCCAGGTAATGTGCAATACAGATGGCAGCAAACTAGCTACTATTGATGAAAGAAAGCCAATGCTGTAGTAATACTGTGCAAGAATAACATAAGTATATACAACAGAATGCTAAGAATCTGGTAATAAAGTGCACCGAGATTGCTACTGTGAAGGTAATAAATTACATTCATTCATTCATCATCTACAGGATATGCAGAACAACTAAATTTAAAATTTTGAATGTAGTAAACCACTGTGTCATGTTACCCTCAAAAGATACTTCCACAAACTGTTGTGTTTATTCTGGTCTGATGTTGAAGAAATACAATTGTGTAGGTGCTACACAGCAAATATGGCTATGAGACCATGAATTGAGTGAGGTTTGGCTGATAACCAACTGCTATGCTAAACTGTAGATGTGGAGCTGTAAAACAAGATGCAACAAAATCTGATATGTTCTGCACTAAAATCTGAACCTTGAATAGTAATGTGTAATGTATTATAGTGTGTTCCCTGCAGTATTGTCTTGTGTTAACCTTTGAATTTCAGCTATATGTAGTCCTGAATGTATGTACGATGATGCAGGCAAGTATGAGACTGTAATAAGTGGAGACTGCAAATACATGATGTGCAAACGTATATGGGTCGGGAATGCAACCCAGCACCCTGCTATGGTCTGTACAGATCACACATATTCACATCCACTAGGGGTTAAATGTGTACACCTGCATTCAAAGTATTAATACACAGTTCACTTACTATCATGCATGAATCTCATGCATGTATGTTCAACTGCCACTACGGTCTTCTGTGACACTCTACTTATATTATAAGGTCAGACTTTGTAACTAAGTGATTTTTTAGGCAGAAATTAGTCAAGCGACTAAGAGCAGTGTCCCAGCAGCTCAGTGTGATAAGAAATAGATATGTTGTTCATTTTTGCACACACAGACCATGGTTTGAATCCAGGGACTGGTACTAAGATGTGATTATGGTTACACACAAGTAATCCTGACTATTTGCAGAAATAGTCAGGTAGTGTTAACAAATATTTTCTCCACAGGACTTACAGGTAAAGAAATGTTTGCATTAGCTGTATGAAGGTTATACTAATAAACTGGGTACAAATGTACTAGTGTCCAGCTCCATGCCTACAAATGACAGTATGATAGGTATACACACCATGTACTCTTCCTGATAGATGTCTCTCAAGTGTCACACTGCCAATAACCTTGGACACAGATATAAATCCAGTTGAAGTATGCCATTAGCACACTCACACAACATCAGTGCAGGGTACACCTCATTAGTCATATATGTAACCCTGACATGTACGAGTCCCTTCTAGTTATGTATTTAGAGTTCTCACAGATTGCCCCATACCATCTCAGGTCAACAGCTTAACAGGTATGTATGTGCTACAAAAGCTATAGGCCACAGGTAGATGCAAAGTAAGGACAGACGTAGAGTATTGAGCAGTACTGTTGTGAAAAATATAGCCTATACAGTTGGTAATGGACTGTTTTTCTCTCCTCCCACCACTTACCTGCATCGCTAATTATTATTCATATACTACGGGTATGATGGTCTCAAAACATAATGTTGGCACTTGTGTTGTATTATTGTTCATATATTTCAATGGTTGTATACTAACATACCTCGTTCAAATTCCACTGTTGGTGGCCTGTTGCTGTAACTGTTACTGGCATGCTGTTACAATAATGATGGTTATTCCATTTATGCATGTGTTCCATTTGATCTGCAACATTTTTCAGTGTGATTGTTCTGAGTTAATTGGAACACCCATGCATACTGTTATAACTAATGTTGAAATGTTTTGTTCATGACTAACCAATACTCTTTGACATACCTCAACACCATAGCATATTTGATTAGGCTGATTCCAACTGATCCAGCTGTCCGGCCTCATCTGGCCACAGCACCCAGTCTCAGCATATCTGGGACACAACCTTGATCTGCCTCCTCTGCTGGTCCTGCACCACTCTTGGGTGGAACTGCCTCAGGGGATAGGGCCCACCCCCCCTGGGCGTGGCAGAGGACCCTGTCACCAGACACCATTTCTGAGGTATGGTGCATATGGTCATCCAGCAGGATTTGGATGACCGCCTGCACCAGATAGAGGGCAGACTGGCACACCCCAAGTGGCAGGCTGGCCCTAGCACCCAGCCCCCAGTACAGCCACCTTAGGGGCCATGAAGGAGCAGTGGTGACTGCCCATGGGTGGGGACCTCAGTCCCACTGTTTCCATCTGGGGGCACATGGTCCTATGATTCCCAGTCACCCTCACCATCCAAGGTGTTTAGCCCCCTCATGTGTCATACACTGCCCCTGTCTGCCGTCTTGTCTGTCTGCAAAAGTAACCTCTCCTACCCAACTTACCTCCCCAAACGTACCTACAACCCTTCCCCAACATCCCAACATCCCACTCTGACCTTAAAAAAAAAAAAAAAATGGGCATCTGTCCCAGAAAAAAAAATGTCCTATACATAGCTCTCCATTTCTCCCACACATGCACTGATGTTAATCAATTAACCAATTAATTACTCAACAAATTTATGTTGCCAACAATTTCCATGGGTTGTGAGGCTCTCAATTCTAAATTGTCCACATCATGCACAGCTGTTGCTGCACAAGAAATGGAGAGCTATGGTCCTTTCCTACACCTGTCCTACACAACCCTAGCTGCCTTTCATAATGTTTTTTCCCTTGCTTGCACCCATTTCACCACTTTCATATCAACACACTTTTCTTTTCTTTTTTGGAAATAGCATGGGTTTAAGCTGGGATAAGTGGTGGTAAGCGAAGCTAAGTGGACCTAAGCATCACTTGGCATCACTGCATGTCTCACAAAACCACACAAACCCACTTAAAAATGGTTAAAACTAATATTAATCACTCTATCTCATTCAGGCTCTGTTCTGCCCAGCAACAAAACAACCAGCCCTGGCAAGTCTCAAGCCTAGGACCCCATGTATTATAGTCAGAGCAACACGCCACTAGGGCAAATCAGCTCTAGAAGCTTAGGACTGCTTTTGGAAATATATCATGAAGTACAGTCATGTAACATTAGGGAGAAAAGACAGCACTGCAAAGTATTAAACCCAGGCCCCTGTGAACTAGAGTCAGAGCAACACACCACTAGGCCAAACCAGCTATAAGGAGTTAGGACTGCTTTTGGAAATATATCATGCAGTAGTCATGTAAAAGTAGGAGAAAAAGACAGCAATGCCATACATTGAATGCAGGACATTCTGAACTACAGTCAGAAAAACACACCACTACACCAACTCAGCTATGGGGAATTGATGCATTTTGGCTTAATATATCATTCAGTACAGTGATGTACCATTAGGGAAAAAAGACACCATTGCCAAGTATTGCACCAAGGACCCTGTCAACTAGGATCATAGGGCATTACACCAGTAGGCCAACAGAGCTCTGGAGATCAAGCAGTGCTCTTACAAACCTATCCTGATTGCCAGTGACACACTACTATATATACTGGGACAGTGTACTTGGGCTAGAGTGACCACCTGTCCCACTTTGCGAGGGAGATACCCTCTTTGGGCAGTTGTGTCCTGCAAAGAAATAGAAACAATGGCAAATGTCCTGAGATGTTAGAACAAACATATTTCCTATATTTTATGTAATAGTTGCATTACAAAAAGTCATTCTGTATCTGAAACACCTTAATGTTATAAGAAAGAGAATAAGCAACTAAAATACTACAAGAATAAGCTTTTATTTGGGCAGAAAAATGAAGTTTAGTCCTTTGTACTAGCCATGGGTATGTTTGGCCCCACAAAATTGTACGTTTTACCAAAAATATCCCACTTTGGCAATTTGAAAAGGTGGCAACCCTAACTTGGGCCTCTGATGCAGACAACAAACCAGTAAACAGACAAATAAATTATGCTGAATGTATGGGAGGCCTACAATATCAGATAGACCTGACAAATGTACAGACTGTTAATGAATGAACACAGTTGTGCCCACTACTTATGGCAGGGTTGGTGTACAGGCAGTCACCTGTTCATGAGCATTACCTACAAAAGACCAGCTGTTGTCTGTGGTAAATAGGTCTGAACCTTTATTCATGAAGAGAGACTGTGATTCACTAGGATACTGCAACTGGATTTCTTCACTCAAAGGAGTACAGCACTATACCAGGTATGTCATTGAAAGAAGCTTGTAATGGAAAGCAGATGGGGATGCAGTCATGGGAAATAAGAATTTAATCTGTAGGTCTCGACAACATTGCCTGGACTGACATGTTGGTGTTAGGCTGCTGTTGAGCACCTAAGGTCATCCCTTATGGCTCTGTCTACAGTGACATAGATAACAATTCCTGCCCCTGAATCACCCCAGCAATGGTCAGCTCACATATGACTGCTAAGTATGTTGTCTGTTGTACAATACTGACAGTAAGAACTGGTGGATACAGGTGGCATATGATATCATGTACTGTCAGTGAGCCCCTCTCAGTCTGTGAATGTCATACAGCCTTAGTTCAAAGACTGTACAAGTGTCCCTCATAATTAATGTGGTACTCTGGCCAGATCACTGTGTACTACACACCTGCATCTCATTGCCTGACATCTATGGCTAGCATACCTTGTGACCACCTGCAGCAGGACAGTAGGTTATAAGTATGAGTAGTGGGGGGACTCTGGTACTGGCTCAGCAGCAGTGTATTCATATTGAGAACACACTGTAAGGGAATGCATACAGTACCAGATATTCATGTACCATTATTGTGTTCCAAGGTGTCTGCCATGTCACAGACACATTCCTGAAAGTCTGGGGACAACCATCATGGATTGTCCAACCGGTGTCTAGAAATACACATTTATGTGGCAGGGGTCTACATCTATGAGGCACATATACACATTCTGCAAGCATCCAGGTACTGCAGATGTCAGACAGCTATGAGGAGAACACACTACACCACATATGCACTGCTCTCAGCTATTGTGTAGCACAGATGTTGCTGGATTGTCCACATGCACTTGTAGGACCACTCACCTATTTTTTTGGATGTAGGCTAGATTACATGGTACTAACATGCTGCCCATAGGGGACACCCAGCAATCAATGACATTGATAGGTGTGGACATATAACAACACAGTCTATCACACAACTCAGGCCATATCTGCTAGTTCTGGTGCCAATTCATGTTACTAGGCTATGGACCCTGAGCAGCCATATGCCTAGGCCAGATGTTAGCCCAAATGTATGCAAGGCAGCACTCAATGCCCCTGTCCAACAGGGACACAAGCTGTATCCCAAGGGTGCATGTGCAGTTAACCATTCAGTTATCCAAGCCACACCTGCAAAGGTGTACATAGCTACACTTTCTGATATGAATAGGGTGCTCATTCCACCACCAGCTGATTGTGTGGTACACACATCTGAGCTGCTAACAAGGCCACTTCATGTCACACACCAGGTTGATTTTGTGTGTGTGTGTGTGTGTGTGTGTGTGTGTGTGTGTGTGTGTGTGTGTGTGTGTGTGTGTGTGTGTGTGTGTGTGTGTGTGTGTGTGTGTGTGTTACCAGAGTGGATAATGGCATGCACTTGTGCAGCAGTTGCAGCAATGTGGATTCTGTGAGTGCCTTGCATGCCACACTGAGGTCACCCATGAGGATTATGTATGAAACCGGGTAGAGGGTTGGCCTTATGGACTATTGCTGTGAGGTACATGTGTGATGGCCTGGTATTCCCTGTTGGGGAACCTGTGTGATGTCCCCAATTGCTGCATGTCCTGTGTGATGTGAATGATGAACAGGGAATTATAGACATTAATGGTACTCATTGGGTGGGATTCAGGGATGTTTATACCCCATGGCCCATGATGGCATACCCTTACGCCCTTATGTATGACATGGGCCATGTAGCAGGTTCATCTTGCACTGGAAGCAACATTGTGTTGATATGTCATGTTGCCAAAGACTTGTGTCCACAGCACACTCATGACTGATTGCATGCCTAAGATGTACTGTCATGTGGTGATGTCACTCTCCCCTTAGGAGTTCACATTGCATGTCCTGGTATGCGGCCTGAGGCCATGTGTCTGGCAATGGTCATGTATCTGTGTGAGACCCTCCTTGGCAGATGTCCACATCAGTAGGGAATCTGGTGACAGCACACAGCAAGCAGTCATCCACAGACATGGTCAGACATAGGTTAATGGCTGCTACATGCACCTCATATGTGTACATCACAAATAACAGAGGCCCAAACATGGAACAACAGGTTACACACCTATTAATGGGTGAACACCACGAGGTGCATTTCCCTATGTAGAACAGGTGGGTTGTGTCAGTGCACTGGTGTGCTATTCCTATGCCATGTCACAGTGTGCTATTCCTATGGTAACATATGGTGTGATGCATACTTGGCAGGGTTAGATGTATGATGGCCATGAAGGCTATACTGTCCACATAGTTTGTCCAGCTCAAGGTAAGCATTTTGCAGTGTCACCCCACTGTCCATGGTTTTGGAGACTGTGTCATTGAGGTCACCTGAGTGTAGCAGATATGGACCCTTCCTTGCAGTGGCAGCTAGTGATTTCAAATCAAAAGGGGGGCTGCAGGAAATAGCTGAATGGGTGGGGTCAATGGGAATGAGTGTGGCCAACTAGAAAGGGGAGGAGCTATGCTCAAAACCACAAAAACTGTAACTTTAATTAAATATGCTTCCCTGGGTGCCAAACCATCATTATGAGAGTCCAATCAAGACAAAATGAAGTGTAGAAGAAAAAAAATATTTCAATGCATTGGCTGCATGACATAATATCTAGATGGAAACAAAAAAGTTGTGAGGCATGAAAAAATACTGGAATGCCAGTCAAAATCAAGTATAAGAAAAACAAGCAGCACTCAACTCAAACCACTTCTCCTTGCACTGCAGTTCTAGTTATAATGTATATTCAGCTTTATTAAAGTACCAAGTAACATGCTGAAAGTAACAATCTCTGTGATACCCCCATTTTTAAAAATGTTTCTTATCCAAAAAAGACCTGCTGCCTGACAACTCTCTACTTGTTTCATGGGGAAAACATGATCAAAGTAAAAAATGAAAAGAAAACAAGAAATAAGCTCAACATACATTGCTTAAAGGATTACTGCACAGGTTATGGACCACGCACGATAGATTGGCATTCTGTTTAGTTTGCAGGTAAGGCCTGCAAAGATGACTGCAAGTCTCCAACAAATGTAATGAGATTCTTAAAATAATGTAATCCTGTCCTTTATTACAAATACTGTCGTATGCATTTCAATATGCAAGGCTTATATGTTATCTAGTTATGTAAGTATTCTCTGCATGGCAACAACTGAAAGGCTTTCAATGTTGGCAATTCTTTAACAGTATGCTTATTAAAACTTACTTGCATCTTACAATCTCAGACAACCTTACCTGATGGTCATTAAAGCATTGCTACTTAAACACAGAGCAACAGGCACTTTCTGAATAATAATAAGCGTAAATCAACAGTATAAAAATATGATAGAAACTAGAACATTTTGCAAAATCAAGGACAGATGAAAAGCCACTGTAGTACTTGTGTCTACTTTGGATGGGGGGATACTCTGCACATTTAGACTGCATAACTGCTCCTTGCCTTGCTTGGACACATCCAGAGTCACTACATGGGGAAGTGGGGTGCAACAAATATGTCACAATTTGAAATGTCTCTGGCTGACTGTATGGCCCTGACACATTTGTCATACTTCTCAACCTCAGAGCAAGAAATCTGGACAAAGCCATACATAGAAGTGGGACAAAGGCCCAAAAATAAGGACAAATTTTAAATATTGCTCTTATAAACTTAGAAAGATAATAGAATAGTAGGTCTTGTATTATTATGAATTTTCTGAAGGGTGTGAAATCTGAAGCTGAAATGTCTGTCATTATTTTCTAACTTCAGACTTTAATGATTTGCCACTAATTTGCCAAAAAATCACAATTTTATGAAAAACGGGCCAAAAATGTGATGCAAAAATATAAAATAGCCACACAATACAGCTGGGAACTTGTCAAAGAAGGGACACTTTTTTAATATTAGTACTGCTAACTTGAGCAGGTGACAAATTAAAGAATCTACATGCATTTCTGAAATAAAAGTAATCTATAACTCTGATTATTACAGTTATTTAAAAAAAGCTTGTTTTTTTATCTGCACATAAATGATTTACTTGTTTTTTTTTTTTTCATCTGAAATACCTGTACTTTTAATATGTTTAGACTGCATGAATCTTTTGTAAGTCATTACCTAGGATTAGAAATGTTATGTCTTTTTTTAACAAATTGTATATTATCTCTGTATTTTTCACTGTTCTATTACTTTATTTACTTTTATATGACTATTGTAAAATTGTCTGTATCCTTTGGAGCTTTTCTCCCCAGGCCTCCATTGAAAACGGGGTCTTCTAGGCCCAGTGGACTATCCCAGTCATCAAACTGAAATAAATAAATAAATAAAATGAGGCAAAGTCATGTGTACACCTCTAATGTTTAGCAGCATGGAATTCAATGTGTGCTGCACTAGCACTTGTATGTTGGTAGTGATAACCTCACCAATGTTACTATTGGAGTCACTATGGGGCTGGCAGGAACCACTGCCAGATGCATGAATACCTTTGAAGACAGATGGAGGCCATCTCTTGCAGAGCATCGTGGTCTGTTTACCACACCCCTCCAACTCACAGGTACTGGAACCCCTGCAATATCACAGGAGAATTGTGGACATGTTAAGGGCAATAATTTCCTAATTGTATTGCAGGATCTGTCTGGGTGACAGAACAATACTGTGTAAGGCTACAGACATACCTGCCTGGGACACATAACCTGTGTGCACACTCATGTCTCACTGCATATAGTCCAAGGACGTACATGTCAGGTCAGGTCAAGCACACTAACATGCACTGTGACAAACCCATGACAGTACCCGTTGGTGAGAGACAGCAGTGTGTATGCAATATGCCGGAGTCTGTCACCTGACACATAAGTTACTGTGACCATCTACATGCACAACCAGGTCAGAAGCACACCAGTGTGTCTCCACTGGAGTTCCCTATGTGTAACATGTTTGACATGGGCTAACACCTGTGTGGCTGTGGGACACAGGTGATGGCCATTTGTGTTATGTACTGTTTACAGCTGTGGTGTTCATGTGTGTCTTGGCCTCAGAGATCTCCTTTGTTTGTGAATGTGGATGTTGAGGACCACTGCAGAAGTTTTTGTGAGTTACGTAGGTGTGTGAGGTGTATAGATTGTGTTGACAACCTATTTGGGGACAGATATAAAGCATTGATAGGCATAGCACATGGACTGCAGGTTCCTACAGCCATTTCAACTCTCAGACAGTTTGTTCCTTGCTGGTGTTTGTAGATGGCTGTCCATCCATGTACATGAGGCAGATGTTACATGGTGCCAGGACACCAATATCAACCACACTGGCTGGGGAAACTGTAAGACACTGTCCAGCCATATACTCCAGAATCTGATGGAGGAAGGCCAGGGAGACCTGAGAGATGGGCCTACATACCAGGGGGATTACTAATACAGTAGGAGGTTGACACCACAGCAGGCCATGTAGACAGCCTATGACCAAATAGTAATAGGTGCAACAGCTACATGCAATGCAGCACCTCATAGTACATGAAACAAGTTGCATGAAACATCAGGATCAGGGTAGGTAATGCATGCTGTAATGGCAGTATGTTGCTGATACTCACAGATATACTGTGCTGGTAGATGGTGGCGTTATTATGTGGGGGTTAGCAGTGGCTAGTGCTGGCAATAGTGGATCTGCAGGATCTGTACATAATGGTGAGCACTGTATGCAGTCCTGTGATGTGTTCCCCTGTTCATGTCTTTCAGGTTAGATGTACAGAATATGAACCCCCCCCCCCCACTTCTGAGGAGCCAAGACCACTGCAGTCATTGATGCCCTGAGACTCCATCACCAGGTACTATTGGGAAAGAGCTGACAAAACCTGAAACAATGTGCTGCCATGTGGGTAGAACTGGTAGCATGTTGGCCACTAGGACAGGAGCTACGAACCGGACCAATACCATGCCACTGATCTCATACACCATGCATGGCAAAGGACTGCAGCTGTGGCCAGGGTCAGCGCTGGCACAGGTGGATGGCCTGCTACACAGCCACCACTCTCAGGCACAGTGGAGTTCCTGACAAACCTGGCATCAGCCACCAGCTCACAGGAAAGCATCAGGACATATGTCATGGAGGTGGATGGCACAGAATCCACAGCCAAGAAGCATCCAGGTGAGCCTCCAGTGTTCATCATGTTAATACTGCATTCAAAGTGGCAGCATCTGCATACCTGTATGCATATGTCAGGGAAATCTACATCTGTGATTGGGGTTTTGTAATGCACACATGTGCACACATATTGTGAATATCAGCAATTTGGGTAGTATCATAGCTTGTACTGTACATATTGATAAATGCGCATATTATCCTGTACCATTGCCATTTGTGTGTGTGCTGAAAATACCTCTCCCCCACAACTCCATAAGTACTTCTGGTGTGGCTGGGGAACATCAACCTGTAGCCAGTGAGTGTGAACTATCATGTTATGGGTCACCTATACCCTCAGCATGTCAATGGCTGCCAGCGTGCCATGCACACAACTCTTAAGCGTAACCATAGGTTCCATGTTCACTTGTGGTGGGGTTCACTGCAGTGTATCACATTGGTAATCACAGTAGCATATTTACAGGAGCTGTAACATATTCCCACATAGTTTGGTATAGGTGTAGACACTGTGCTATACAGGGGTCAATTACTATTGTGTACACGGGCACACTGTGTGTTAGGTGAAGATCCATCACATATTCTGACTTCTCATGTATTTCACAGGTGTATAGAACTAGCAGCATTAACTGGACATAGCTGCACTGCAGGTGGGGTTGTTGGGGGCTGAATCTGTCCCATTGGCTGAAATCCCACTTCCACCCCCAATGTCCCTGCAGACGGTCAATATGCCCACACATACCCAGTCCCCAGAAGCCACAGATATTGGGCAATCGAAGGGGAGTGGCATCGAACAGGGTAGTGTAGCAACTATGGCATATGAGACTGTAGACACTAGCCATAGCCAGAGATCTGGTGAGGTCCCACACCGGCAGATTGACAGGGGTGCTCAAAGGAAGACTGCTGCCCTTCCAGCCCCTGTCAGAGATGTCACAGCATGTACCCCCCGATGAATGCTTTGGTCCATCATGGAGGCACAGGAATATGTGAACAGCACACCTGATGGATACTCACAGTCATGGATGCAACACTGCATGGCATTCATGACTTCCTCCATGGCATTAGTGATGGGTTACATCATTTTCCTGATGCAGTGGATAGACAGTGGAGTGAGATATTGCCAGTCCTTAACTGTGCAATGTCTGCGCTTGAACATGTGGTGGGAGTAGGGCATTGGACATGTGGATGTAGGTCAGCAACAACATCAGCTGAGATCCCACGTGGCCATGCACACTCATACTCCCATAGTGGCAGTACCACTATCACTAATGAAGGGAGGCTACTGTCCACATCACAATGTGGCAGACCATGGGCATATAGTCCTGGGCAGTCCCATGAGGGACACAGAGCCAGCAAACACCGGTCACCATCAGGGAGTAGTACTGCATCTGGAGTCGGGCATGGTGGTACCAGTGCCACTTCTGGCAGAACCAGTTCCCATGTTCGTGTCCGGATACGGTGAACTGCACATTCTGCCATGTATGGTCCATGACTGTCCAACATACTCTCATGTAAGGCTAGCACATGGCTAGACTGTGTGCATGCACACACTAATACATCACTGTCACATGTAGGTCACCAACAGATGCACACAGCTCCTCTCCATGGCCCAGCTGACCAGGACCCCTCCAGGCACACACACACACACACACACACACACACACACACACACACACACACACACACACACACACACACACACACAGACACACAATGTAAATTGTATGTCACAACCTTGGCCTTTGGTAACCCCCACACCACACCCTGTGTGATGATACCGGTGCCACATCCCTGTTATCCATACCATTGATGTAGGGGCATGCTAATATGTGTCTGACACACAGGGTGATTGTAGTACAGGTAATGGCATTTTGTAGTGTAGTGGTGTTATGCCCTGTAAGGTGTTGTCTGCTGCCAATTGTCATGGATACACATCAAAGTGTATGTACCTTTGCGCCATGATGCTTTATTGCTGTTAGTACTGCTGACTAACTGTTGTCTCATAGATCTTATTCTGTTTCTGTTGTAGGTGGCTGCATGTGTAAGTCATGGTGAACTGCTGCTATTACAAAAGCTCAAGATGACAGGGTGGCAACACGGGCGCCTTTTCATTGTCAAGGTATGCATGGAACAGTGTGTGAGGGACAATGTTGGCAGACAGCGTAACCTTGCATGCATACCCTTTGACACAGCAAGTAGCCCTGATTCATGTCACCTGGGTGTTCCTTAGGATCACAGGTTCATAGTAACAGAGGAGGTTACGTGAGTACTGGACCTGGGTCCTTTATTTCACCCCCAACATAATCAACAATCAGCATATGTTGACCATGACATTGATGAACACATGTTGAGGCCATGGGACAGATGTTTGTTTTTATTTCCCATCCACTCTACCATGAAGCAGTTGATGAGGGGCTGCATGATACTGTGTTTAGCATGTTTGGGGAGTGCATTCGTACAACAGGGCAGCCTCTGTTTGACAAACCTGTCACTCCATCAACTTTTTGTGATATTTCATATGTGATTTAGACCTGCCATGCCGATAATGTACACAGAGTTATACTCTCGTATATGGGGGGCTGTTGAAGGGCTGATCACAACATTGCCATCTAGGCATGCCAAAGACACCTGTGGACAACCTGAATGCCAACCACTGGAGCAGTACTGATTAGAGGCTGTGTGCATGGCACAGGTGTTGAGGGCCATGGATGACCTTTGTGGGTGTTAACATAGCCTTTACATTTCTGCAGATGTCTGCATAGGTGCATAGCAGACTGGCCATGCTCCTAATGTATTGTTGTAATGACTGAGGACTATTCAGAGGTAATATCTACCTTTTGTCTGGGTGCAGTCCGTTTACCTATGTGGCGAACCACATACAAGCCTTTTCTGACCATTGCCACTACTTGTTGCCTGAATACAACATTGTTAGCATGTTGAGTACCCAGGTCTGTCATCGCAGTGTGTGTGTGTTTATGGGGTTGCTGCTAATGAAGTAAATAATGGGGCCATGTCCTTACTATATGGTATGCTGATACTTTATCTGCATTCAGCTTGAGGCCAGGACCTTGGCACCATTCCATACCCACTGTATGGCCCACTGCCATTTGTTAACATCAGTTTGTGGCTCAATGACAGATTACACACAACATACAGTTGACACAGCCTTAGGCAGTACCTACATAAGTGTGTGGTGACAGTTAACATTCATGCCTAGATACATCTGGGTAATTTGGAGCAGCAGGTAATCACAGAGCCTTCACATGCCTACATATTGCATGCACATAGGTGAAACAGACTGTGGCTGATGCCTTATCAAAAGTAGACTGTGGAACATGTCTTGCAGTAATGTGACAGTTGGCAGGACATACCATTCCCATGGCAAGTGCAACACACAAGATGTCCTTTGGTTTGCTAATATGATAGTTTATTTGCATGACATTACCTTAGCGTACGCTATTTTTCATGACATTAAGGTACTCCTGATGTGTAATAACTGCTCTATGCAATTAAACTTTATGAAATGTTTGTTGTCCTACACTCGGAGGACCTCTGTATTGCTTGAGTTGTTGTCACAGGTCACACCTTGCCAAACATGGACTGTAACCTTCAGGATGGTACAGATGTTGGCCATACCTCTCACCTCTAAATATTTCTGTAGAATGTCCTGATGTTTGCCACATATTTTATTACCATTTGTCATAACATTGTGATTTTCTGGAAAATTGCTGGAAAATCATGAAAGACTAACATTAGAGATCAATGACAAATATTGTCATGTCACATGTCATACCCTTTGGAAAATGGATTTGAATACCTGTTCTGTTATCTACTTTTCATGTATGTCATAGCAATATGTGAAGTTTGTGCTCAATGTTTGGCCTTTCCCCTGCTTTTCTGTATGACTTTAACCAGATGTCTTTCTGTGAGGGGTTGAGAAGTATGCTGGTGGCCATAACACAGTTAGACTGCTGCAAGGGGAAACACACACACACACACACACACACACACACACACACACACACACACACACACACACATTCATGACCTGGCCTTGTTGACAGTAGAACCTCTACCTACCTAATTTTACATACGATAGTTTATATACATAACACAAGCACCACAGAGCTACTACATTTTTGCAGTGTCTGCCACTACTATTCAGGTGGGGGACAATTGCAGAGGCTGTTAGGATTGCCAATGGGGGTTAACAAGCCCTTAACATGGTAGTGCCATCTCAAACACACACACACACACATTGCTGCATGGGGACATGCATTGAAACATACATGCACACAGAGTTGACACTTTTCAGATTAGAACACCTACCTATCTTGTTATGTACAATACAGGCCAACATGACCATTGCATGCACCACAGTACCTTTGTGTTAGAAAATGTGTAACTGTCCTTCAAAATTGGATGACATCTGTAAGGGCCCTGAGTAGGTTGGCAATGGGGGACTTAACAGGGTGGAACAGGCACACAAAATTTTATAACCATCGCATACACACAGGCAAGACAGCCGTAGTGGATATGCATACAGAAACACATACACTCACACTGTTGGCAATAGTCAGATTAGAACATCTATCTACTTTTATGTACTATAGTGGTACATACATATCGCATCTGCCAATCAGATTATATGCCAGGGACATAACTCACAGCCTCTTACAGCAATTAATCTTTGGAATGCCTTCAGGCATGGTGGGATACACCCCCCAAAATAGGGACACTTCTCACATATTGCTCTTACAAAACTAGACAAGTGATAGGGTAACAGGTTTTGCATCAGCATGACGTTTCAGAAGGGTATGACATCTGAAAGTGACATCAACTCTGAATTATTTACCAATGATTTGACATAAAACCCCATTGTTATGAGACACAGACCACATATATTTTGCAAACATCTGGAGATTCTGCATACATTTGTACAGATGAGTGGTATGGCCTGTAGACCCTAGAATGGAGCATCTAAGGTGAATGACATGAACAGGCACTGTAAAGTAATGTAATGGGGTGTCACCAGGGTGGAACGGGCCTCAGAATGGTATAACCACCAAACGGGATATGCTTCTCTCTCACACACACACAAACATACAGGATCACAGTTGCCAGTATTGAGATTAGAAAACTTACCTGTCTAGTTTTCTGTACTATAGTGCTACATCGTTATTGCATACACCACTGAGATTACATACCTATGGACTTTCCAACAGTACATCTAAGGTAAATGACATCAGCAGGCCTTGTAAAGAAGGGCAATGGGAGATTTACTGGGTGGGAAAAGGCCTCAAAATGCTTTAACCTGGAAACAAACATACACAGTGGCCAGTGTTAAGATTAGAATCCCTATCTATCATGCACATACAAACAAGGCAGTTGACATAAGATTACAACCCCTATCTTACTACTATTACACAATGGAGCTCACCATTGTACTGGCACATGCCACTGGTTACAATTGGTGTGCAAATGTCTGCATCAGGACATCACACTATGCCTTTCAGGGTCTCTCTCTCTCTCTGTCTTACTCTCTCTCTCTCTCTCTCTCTCTCTCTCTATCTATCTCTCTATGTCTCTGCCTGTCTTCTTCTCACCCTGTCTCTGCCTGTCTATAATTGATATATATATATATATATATATATATATATATATATATATATATATGTGTGTGTGTGTGTGTGTGTGTGTGTGTATGTGTGTGTGTATCACACTCAACAGATGCAGATATATCACATATGTGCCACCTACAGATAGATAAGGTTAATCCTGTCTGATGGGGTTGGCGAGAGACAGTTAAGGTGCACATAGCTGTCTGTATTCATAGACATATATGGACAACACAGTTGTATAGTCAGATGTAGGTTTAGACATGGCCTGTAGCTCTCTATGTGTAGGAGCATGCCCAGTATGACCTTCAATAGTAAGAGTTGGACTCCATTCCAGAACTAACTATACTCCGGTCGAGGATTGTGTGCGCTACAGCCCATTGGCTGCTTAACCTGTGTAAACAGTCCATTACCTCAGTGATATACTGGCTGGGGATCTCCTTGCTGTGTGCTATCCTTATTAACTTTGAGTCATATTCTGGTGTGGGTACAGAGTGCATTTGACTGAGCAGAGTTTTCCATAATAAGTGTGGTATATTCTACATAGCACTGTGATTTCCTGGTATATCAGTGGCAGAGCAGTATAGATTAATGTGATGAACTGTTGACAGACATTTGTTTACTGACTTCATACACTGAAGGGAACCTATGTTACTGCACAATTGTTCTGGCGTGCACATCCTCCATTTGTCTGGCCAATGGTTCCCTTTCCCCTTATACCTTTGTCCTTCTGTAGTCCAGTCACAGGCTTTGCCCGCAGTTGCGGCTGTTATGTATTTGTAGTTATGGTGTGAGTGGGGTAGAAGTTGTAACATCACACACAGGGTTATGGGCTTCACACATCTGACTGTACCTGTTTAGCAGTTTGTCCATCATTGTATCCCTACATCTGCCGTGGTCCTCAGACGGTTTGTGTTTGAATGTTATTATAAGGCTACACGTTGGCCATAGCTGTCAAACTCTTACAGACTGACATCTGCACAGGCCCATATATAACAGTCAGACACAGGCCCAGACATGGTGACAGGGTGTTAATATTGCTCTTCCAAATGTAGACAGTTGGCAGAACAGTTTTGTATTAGCTTGCATTTTCTTATGTCTGCCATTGATGTTTGCACATCAACCTTTATTGTTTTTTACATAGTTTGTCAGGCAAATGCAATGTTATGACAAGCACAACAGATGTAGGAGGCATACGTGTGGACATTCTGTGACACCCTGCCATTCCAGGAGTATGGATGGTGCCCACTGACTTGCTGTCAGTACTGACACAGTAACATGGCAGCCATTTATAACCTAGCACTACACTGACTTGTCACAACCTGCTGTTCTACTAGGCACTGTGTAAGTTACTCTGAGCTGTGTACTGTCCATATGTGTGGCCCCCTGTCCCTCCATTGTCCAGCTTTCCTGCAGTAAGAAATATTGACTTCTGAACAGTGTGTACAACTCCTACTATAGGTGTAGCTGACACGCAAAATAGTTTGCATGGCCAGCCTCAAACCATGGACCCTATCAATCACATTATTGTACTTAGACCACACAGCCACAACAGCCAACAGTACATGTTGTCTACTTCCTGACAGTATTAACCATGCACAGACATAGCACATTGACCCCTGCATATTGTGGACATGGAACAAGTTAGCAAGTTGTTTGGGGCAGCCGTGGGATTATGTGGTCTACTGCTATTACCCTACAAACATAAATGTTATTGCATTTCTATGGGAACATGGGTGTGTTGGGGGGAGGGGCATACCTCTCAATTGTACAAATTTCCACAGACTGTCCAGATGTTTGCTTCATATTTTGGGTCCATGTAGCATAGTAAAGACTGAAATTAGAAATTAATAACAGACATTTGAGTTTCAGAATTCTTACCCTTCAGTGACGTAATGCAACTGCAAGACCTGTTCTAATATCACTGTCTAAGTTTGTAAGAGTGATATTTCATAATTGTCCTTATTTGTGAGCCTTTGCCACACATTTCATTATGGCTTTGTATAGATGACTTGCTGTGAGAGGCTGAGAGGTGTGTATGGGACTCCAACATTGACATCCATGCATGTGACCAATGACCCAGCGGTTTCTTAGCCCCCCCATATAATGAAGTGAGTTTTGTCACCTTGGGTACTACTGCATATTCCGAGGCAGCCAGTATTTGGTGAACATTTCCTGTTGTTACACATAGCAGTCAGTTTGCTGCTATCCCAGTAGCCTGCCCCATTCCCTTACATACATGCAGCAATACAATAGATATGCTACCACAGTCTACTACTCCATCCATTTGTTGTCATGAAGAGTGACTTACCTAGTGCCCACAGCAGTTGTTAGGACAGTGCTTCAGGGCTGACTCTGTCTGATGCAAGCAGTACGCAGCCTATACATGGTAAGGTACATGTAGTGTGATGTGTGTGGCATCCTTTTTATTGTGTGGGCAAGTCAGAGTGAGGTGTCAGTTCCTGGGTCCCTAGGGTGTCAGTGTATATGCTATGCATTGCCTCTTTGTCAAGACCAGGGTATACTGGGCATGTCTATGTCTGACTACAGGGACAGGCTCAGGGAGTTCCTCCTCAGATTGCCCGTGTGTCTGTGGGGACCTTGGCAATAGTGGGGGGGGGGCTGTGTGTCCCTTCCCTGTGATGTTCCTGCTGCAGCTATTTCCAGAGTATCATATTGTGTAGCATGGCAGATACTATAAACATGTGTGCACATGTGGCTGGAGAGTACTGCAGGGTTCCATCATATATGTCAAGGCAGCATAGCCGTGACTTGAGCAGCCCAAACACATGTTCTGCGTTGTTCCTGGTTTGTGCATGTGCCTCATTATGGCATTCTTCAGTGGGTGTGTGTGCATTTCTGATGAGTGTCATCATCCACGGATCCAGTGCATAGCCAGCATCTTCCACTAGATGGCCATATGGGATGTCCGCTGGGCAAATGCCTGGTACAGCTGTGATACATGCAAGATGTGAGAGTCATGATAACTGCCAGGGCTGCCAGCATACACATTGATGATAATTCACTGGACATTGCACACAACCTGGCAGTTGATAAAGTGATACCCCTTGTGGTTGATATAGAATCTACCCTCCTTACTGGGTGGTGCTTTGATGTGCACAAGCGTGCAGTCAATGGCAGCCAGTACCTCTGGGTAGTGTGCTACATGGTGGAAGAGACGCATATTGGTGGTCCTCTCCTTAGGGGTGTTGGGGAAATAAATGTGCTCACTGGCATGTGTTAGCATGACATCCAGGAACTGGTGGAGTACCCTGGATCCGGATGCCTGTGAGCCTCCCATGATGTCCCCAGTAGGTCTTTGGAAATTACCTGTAGTTAGTATTCTTAAGGCTACATATTACCTTTATTTCCACTGGGACAGGTTTCCCTCTGTTGACTCTGGGTCTGAGGTGAGGGCAGCAGAGCTTGGTGAGTTGCTGTAGTATGTCCCTGTCCACCCTGTAGCACTCTACTATCTCCAGCTCATGTAGCCCCTGAATGTTTACCCTGGGTCTGAGCACTCTTTTCCTTCTCAGTTTGGGCCAGTTGTCAGCATCATTATCTTCACTGACTTCAGCCTGTAGTACATAGAGATGTAGCAAAGCAGCAGCAGCCCCTATCATTTTGTCATTTTACATTCCCAAGTGTGTACTCCAATGGTGCAGGGTATATTGGCAAAACCAGACTGAAGGGTGTTTGCATACTTTATACTGGTGTGCTGCAGATGCAGCCTGTGTGATTGGCTGACTATGGTACATTCCGTGTGCCAGCTACATTATTGAGGGGTTTGAATGGGCCAATGTGAGTGGCAGAGGGCTTATTAGTCATTTATAGTTGATTGACTTTTCTAAGCTATTTCCTTGTATTTTTGCTTTTTTTTTCAATTTCCTCCACTTCTAAGCCACTCAAACCCACAGCTCCAGTGTAAACATTGTTCATCAGATTTGACCTTCCCTGTACATGAGCATTATTAGCTTTTCTTTAACCAGATAAACACAGCTTAGCAGCCTCAGTCACCACCCCCCTCACTTAACTGTGCTTAGCTGAGCACAAACAGGAGCTGTTGCACTCCAATGTGCTTACACAAATCATGACACACACCCTTTTCATGTCAGGTATCTCTTCTGCCTACACTGCTGTGGTTTTAGGCCTTACACAGTTAGTACCTGTGGACAGGGTGGCTCATTTTGCTATTCAATAAACTTATCTCATTTACATACACTTAATTGTGTATACCCTAGATACTGCACTACACCAGAGCCTATATCCGTACTAACCACTATAGCCTGCCATGCTGGCCAGTATAAAGGGAAACTTCACTATAGCTTTAAATATCATATTTTGCAATTTTAATCTTTTTTTTTTTTTTTTGCAAGCTAGCATGTTTGTGTGGCACTGCGTGTCACTTAAACGTGACATAGCTGATAAAAAAAGGTTTAATTTTTCATTAACTGCATCACTTTTAAATGTCAATGACCATTTGCATGCCTAATGCACCTAATACATGCTTTTATTTGAGTTGTCACAGTCCCTGTTTTATTTTTACGTTCTGGTACACAGTTAGTAAGCGCATACATTTTTCCAGGAGACATGGCACCTACACAGATGCCTTTCTGCTTCCTGGATCACAAAATCACCTCATTTGATTGGTTTTCACCAGCAGATGAGGTGATTTGCATTCTTTGATCACTTCCATGTCTGTACAGTGCTTGGAGGCTCGTGCATGCCCCAGCCTTGTTTCCTGGATCGCTCGACGGACATGTTCCATGTCTGAGCAATAACACTATTCCTACATGGAGAATAACTCTGTGTAGGCTTTATTGAGTTACCCCCAATGTTAATCCATGGGAAGTTTATGTTTTATGTAGTACGAGTAATATGAAATTAGTGAATTAATGACGTTATGTTTAATAGGAAATGGATTTTGTCAACAGTAGTAAGAAAAAATAGATGGTTGTTATGGAAAAGAGTGGGAGGTTTAAATAAGAATGCATAAGCAGATGAATAATGATAAATTCTGTACAGAAAAATGAAATTCTGTATATAATTGTTTATATAAACATATGCATTTATGAACAGATAAAATATAGATATGAATATAAGTTGTTATGTAAATAAAAGACTGCTACTCTTTTCGATAGGTGCCATGGGATCTTTTGCATCCACCTGTACTACCACCAACTGAAGTAGATGGGGCCTCAGCTTAATGTTTCAACTGAAAGACAGCACACTCAGGAGTGCAGTACCCCCTTATGCTGTACTACAGAGCAATCTTGGATCCAAACCTAATGGAAATACTGCACATCTGCAAGTCAAATGGGACAAGGGTCATCCATTCCAAGGACCTTAACCTGGCTTGTGACATAAATAGGACCTGCTGAAGAGACAGATATGTCTCTTAGAGGTTGCCACTCCTCTGGAATAGGCTATCAATTCACATCAAACAGAGGTCCCCTATGACCCTGTTTAAGTGTAGCCCAGATTATTGGATAAGAAAACCACAAATTACTGCTGGGGGTTTCACCTATGACTCTCCTAGATATGGGCAGTCATTGCTAACTAAGATTAGACCTCAGGTTTTTGGCATCTCCTTTACATTGGGTTTCTGTAGTATTATATTGGGTACACATGACTATGCTTATAAAGACCTTTGGGTCAATAGCCCAGTAAACATCTATGAACCTAAAATACAGCTATCTGGTATGGGAAAAGGCCTCTTGCACTAAAGGTGAGTGTACTATGTGTTGTGCCACTGACACTGAGATAACGGAAGGACATTATATACCATTATTGATCTGATAAGGGAAAGATGGAGAGGGATAATATGAACTAACCTGAAAGGTATACCTTTCTAATTAGTTTGGCTAGATAAAAATAATTTCCTAATGACAGGAGATACATGGTGGTCAAAGTATAGCTTATGTTCAATGAAAGTGCCTGGGTCCCTAATAACTGTATTGTTTTTCAAAGTGGTGTCATCTTTGTGATAAGTGTATGGGTAGCCATGTTTGCCACAGGACAATATACCACATTTCTTGGTACTCGGCTTAAGGCCATTTATTTGTATTTGTCAGCTAGAAAGTTTATGTTATCTCTTTGCTCTTATCCTCAGTTTCATTTAGCCACATGCTACATTGGTTTTGACATCAGAAAGATAAATACAGAAGAGAATTGCTCCAAGGGATGATACCTGGAGGACTCTGCTAGATATGACCCTTTTCAATATGCAACTGCACCTTGCTATGCTAATAGATTGGGTTCTGTCAGTGAGTCATTTTGCTATGCAATGAGCTTGTCTATAAAGCCAGAATGTAGAACGGTGATAAAGGCATTCACCAGGTTAAAGTAAGCAGTCTGTACTTATTTGCCTGCATCCAGTGCATCAATGACTTGTTCAAAGAAGTGCCCCTTCATTTAGAAGGCAGCAGCAACCTTCAACAAACCCAAACTGTTTTATGTGAAGACATTGTAGACTGCTGATGTCCTTGGTTAATAAGTTAAGTAATGATGTACTCCACTACTTTACAGATAAGGCTGGTTAGGCTTATAGGTTTATAGCTTCCTAGGTCAGTGGTGGGTTTACTTTTTGGATTGTTATAACTGCAGCAGTTCTCTACACAACAGGTACAAACCAGTGGAGAGACTTAGACTCAATAGATTTGTTAGTGAGTCTGTAAGCTTCCTTTGGTGCTGACAAGAATGCAACCTGACTCATTGTCTGGATACATGGCACTGCTATTCTTGACATTGGAAAATGCCATCAGGACTTGCTAATTTTGTGACCTGTGTGTTTGTGATGGAATGCTAACGAATAAAGTTAGGTGGAGATAAGAGTTAGAGCTAAATATATCAGCAAACATAATGTCTATGTCTTCAGGAGATTAGTAGGTGTTGTGATATGTATTAGCTTGATGCATTGCTGAATATTGTTTCTTAGGTAACTGACATGAATGGCCTTGTTGTTATCCATTACATAGGTGGCAATTTTCAGTTTATACTTATCTTTGGCTGATTTAATTTTGCTTCAAAGTTCTTTGCTTATTTTTCTATTTCACTTTTAGAAGATGGGGTATTTACTTTATTCTTATGGGAAACAAGTTTCTTCCTTAAACCATAAAATATGTTTATACTAGCATTCCACCACAGGGGTTTATTCCTGAACCTATTATTGTAATTGTGTCTGATAGGTACTGTTGCCTGAGTGGAAGCATTTAGATGAACAAAGAAGTTGTCTACAGTGTAATGGAGGGGGTTACCTAAATTTCATCAAGTCTTCAGCTACCTTTAATAGATTTCCCCATGAATAATCTCTAAAGCCAGAAGGGTTTGATTGTAGATTGTGTTTAACCTTCATAATGAATATTGCTGAGTGGTTTGATTGGCTGACTACAGGTGAAGAGCATAAAAGAGTTATATTTTTGATGAGTAAGAGTTATATTTTTGATGACTATGTCAAATATTTATGAGCCCCTAGTTAGGGCATGAATGAGCTGGACTAATGGGGTAGCGTTTGAGAAATCTAGGAAGCACAGTGTGTACTTTCTGGGGTAGTGTAGGTTACCCAGTTAAGGGACTGATAGCCAAAATCCCTCAGTAGCTGTGGATGTCATAGAAGGACTATTGCAGTTGGCTCTGACATGGCACAGATTATTATTTATGGTAAGAAGTATATGGAGAAGATCAAGGTTATTGTGTTTCCTTATGAGTCTTGATGTGATTTGGCTTCCTAGTAATATGAGTGTATCACCAGCACCAGCAACAACAAAACAGTCATTTTTCAGATATGGTTCTGAACAACAGGTAGGCACTAAAACCCAGAGCTGTGGCTACATTGAAACCAAATTTCAGTAACAATGCAATCATCTATATTTTGATTGTTATGAAAGCCAGTAAGGAATGCACCTTCTTGTACAGACTTTCAGCATTCGGTACTTTTATATAGTCTAGATTTTTTTACTATGTTGTAAGATTGAAGAGACTAAATTTGTTTAAAGAAAGCACTATGTGAGTCAAGAAACCTTTGGCCAGTATACAAAAGACGTGAGGAGAGAGGTGCAGGCCATCCATAGCAAAGCAGGTACTGTTGTCAATCATCTTATCCCAACATCTTGTCCCAAGTTGACATATATTGGACTCTTTAGGATAAACCAGTAAATACAGCAATGGTTAAAGTCAATTAATGTTTGGTTGTATTGTGACACTATTCTTTGGGATGGTATTAATCTGCTCAAGATTAGGTCCATACCACAGTTTGGCACATTTTGTGAGAGCACTGTCATCTCTCTCTTTATAAGATTCAGGCAGAAGTACTTCAAGTTGCCCACTCCCCCTTGTACAATGACCAAGTCATATGTGTGCCTCGGGTGAAGAGACATGAGGTCTGCAGTGACGTGGCAGATATTGAGAGCTTATCATCACCAAGAGACAACTTATTGTCAGCCTTTCCTTGCTCATCTTCATGACTGGTGTACCTGTGTGTTTCCTACAGAGTCATCTTTGATTACTATCTCACCAGATGTGCCAGTTCAGCCTTGTTGCTTTAAGGGCATTGACTTGCCAGTAGATTGATCTTCTTTCTCTCTTCTACTGTTTGTTATTTTTAAAGATTTGTTATTGTTTGTGTTTCCTGAGTATTGCCAAAGCAACATCTTGTAAGCCATTGAGGCTTGGACAGAGATTTCTATATGTAACTCAGTGTCAGATGGCTTATTTTCTGATTTAGGACAAGAAGGGCTTGGCGTTGTGTGAGGTGTGTGTTAGTACTGACAACCTAGTACTTAGTGACAATGAGTTTAATGAGAGACAGACTCCAATGTTAGTAAATGCTGCATCTCTCACATAAACCTTTATCTAGAGGAAGAAGCAAATGCTGTCAGTAAGCATGAGAAAGTTGTTACACTGTTTACGGTACCTCATGGTAGCAGACTAGTTATAAATGATGTGGGAGATAGTGACCTTGTGGTTCATAGTATTTGGGGTGCTAGGAATGCACTGATGAAGTTTATTGTAGGGTGTGTGTGTGTGAAATTTTAAAGAAGATGAAGTTTACTAGTGAAGCTAGACAGTGAAATAAAAAAAGACAGTTCAATACAGATAAAACACAACAGTAACTAGAACAGAGAATTACAGATTAATGTCTGACTCAGCCTCTTTAAAGTCTGGCAGTGCATACATAACAAGAGAGTTAGAGTACTGTAAGTAGTATCTGCAATATATAACTACAGTTACAGTGAGAGCAGTATTAGCCAGTGTTTAAATGCAGTCTGATATTTAAGCAATCTGGCATGGTTGCTGCAATTGGAAAGGGTTGTATCACACTGAATTATTAGTACTAGAATGGCAAATACAGAAGAAGGCTGTGCTGACAGTGAATTAGTAGCTGCAGTTTACAAACACAGTATAATAATAGCAGTAGCATAACTTCTGAATTTAGTGCGATGCCTACCCATCAAGCATGGTGCCACAACCACTGAGAACTACAGTTACAATATGCAGTTAACAACAAATGGCGATGCAGTATTAGTAAAAGCAGCAGCTCAACTTGTGGATACTGTAAGCAATATATATTAAATTGGCCTGGATTTCAAAAAGCAGACAATATCAAAGACAGCAAATCAGTATAACAACAAAAAATAATATCAAGTACAGTGAACCAGTAGCATAGAAAGTCAGTGCAAATAGAATGAAAACAGTAGAATGGTATGGCACAAAGTCACTGAAGATAGTTGCAGCAAATTTGCAATATGGGGCATTTAACTAAATGGAAGAACAGTCTTTTGTAAGTGAAATGGGAATGGGACAGTTTACTGTTTGAGTACAGTAAGGGCAGAGCACTCTACTACACATATGGGCAGAACTGTAGTAGCCTCATCTAGTGTCTGGTGCTGTTCTTCAATATGGAGCCCCTCAAGTTGAGAAGCAAAAAAAAAAAATGTTGCTCCATTTTTTGATAGAGCTTCTAACTTCAGAAGCAACACCCACTGCATGTCTGCACCCCTCATCTGAGCCTGGTGATGCCACAAGTGGCTCTAACCACATTTCTGTCAGAAAACTAGTTAACTGTAGACCATACAATATAAGGATTTATATTCAGACTGGTGTCAAAGTCCTTTGCTAGAAGTATTTATCTTCTATGCCCTACATTGCCATTATCCACTGGTTGAATTATTTTTTCAAAGAAATCAACAAGGTTAAAGAGGCAGGACACTCCTTTGTCAGAGCTGAATTGATGAGGGCCAGGGTTAAGAGATTTTTTTATGTCCAGATTAATGAGGTTTAAGATAATATGCCCCATGCCTTTACATATGAGGCTAGTGAGACTAATAGGTCTATAGTTACCCAGATCTGCGGTTTGGACATCCTTGTTTTCCAGGCTTCAAGCATGTAACCAGTTTAGAGGCTTAGATTAAAGATATTAAGTGGAGGTTCTGAAAGATCATATTTGACACTGATAATCAGGCAACCTAGCATGTTATTTTCACCCATGGATAAAGTATTCTTATTTTTGAGAGGGCTGAGAGAATGTGTTCCACTGTAATTAAAAGGGGTAGCCAGGACTGTGGAAAATGTAGGATATATATAACTGGGTCAAGTAAAATTTGTTTAGCTAGGTATTACCTCTTTCCTTAGGGAAGTGTTTTTTTTTTTTTTTTTTTTTTTGTTAGTGTCTCCTCTAAGCTGATATTCAACGTTGAGCTTTCTAATGGTTTTGTTAAGCTCTTTGTTAGTTTGCATAATATATTCTTAAATTTGGTAGCATGACACCTCTTATAAGCAGGAAAACAGCCAAAACAACAAACTAAAAAACTTACTGGAAACTCTGCCAGAGAATACACAACCAAGCAAGATGAAGTGTTTATTAAAACAAATAAGCACTTTCATCTAAAAGTCTGTAGACTTCTTCAGATAAAACCAGAACAATTCAAAATTTGCACTTAAATAGCTTCCTTGTCACATTACACCAATCTAAGCAAAGCCAGTGCATATTTACTATATTTAGCCAGGACATAACCAAAAATGATGCACACAAGCTAATGCTTCAATTAACAGTTTCCATGACCCACTTCTAGGGCTGAACTCTACTTTCTCAATAATAGCAAACAGGAAATGATGGCCTGGAAATTGGTGAATATGCTTGTAGAGTGCATTAGTACATTTAGCCTTTTTAATCTCATGGTTATGTTCATAGAAACTATTAATTGAAGAGAGAGAGCTTTGGTGGCATATATTTTTGAATGTTTCAATCCCCCCAGGGCTTAGTGATGTTATTTGTATACATTGCTTACTCAAGAGAAAGGCATATGAAAAATAATAAGCTTATATTTATTATCATTTGTTTTTATTTGTTAGGGTGAATGCATTAGCATTTGTGCATCACTTTTGCTTATGGCCTGGCTTACATTAGTGATGAATAACAGTTATTCTCAGTTTTATATATAAAAAACACTGTTTTAAATACATGTGCTTGTCTTGACAACTGTTGCTTTAAATATACATTTGCATGGCTTAGATTGGTGTCAGATGCCTGGTGTCAAAGTCATGGCCTCAAGCTCAATGCCAAAAAGTGCATTGTCATCCCCTTTGGTAAAAACTCTGTACCCATGAGCTACCACATAAGTGATAGTCTACTTAACACCGAAAGTGTGATAAGAGACCTTGGGACACAGGTTGACAGGAGTCTCTCCTTTGATAATCACATCACCACAGTAGTCAGGAAATCCTTCTACATGACACACCTCATCACAAAAGGTTTCTCATCCTGGAAAAAAGAGGTCATTGTTCCGATCTACTTGTCATTCATTAGACCCATTTTAGAGTACAACGGCCCTATTGGCATGTACCTCACAAGAAATCTACCTCAACTGGAAAGGCCAAAGAAATACATCACAAAAAGGAATGCCAGCCTCAAACAGATGCCCTACGCAGACCATCTCAAAAAACTCCAGCTTTACTCCGTTGCATATCGCCTACTCAGAGGCAATCTCTGCCTAACATATAAAGCTATGTCAAACCCAGAGCTGTTGGACATGTGCCACTTAAAGAAATCCCAATTCCTCTGAGTTACATGCTCTAGGGACCTAAATCTTGTCACCACAATAGGCAGAACATGCTGGAGGGATAGATTCCTACCCCAGAGACTTCCCATACTCTGTAACAAGCTACCTATCTATATCAAACAAAGCTCCTAGCACTCTTCAAGATAAATCTTGATGATTGGATGGGGAATAGGAAATTCACCCCAGGGATCACCTCTGTAGCTCTGCTCAACATGGGCACAGGAAAATAATTTTCTTGGGTGGCGAAAGCCAGGGTACCTTTATGGATAGGCTTGTGTAGGCCCTAGGGCCAATAGCCTAGTACTTACCTATGAACCTATGAAGCTATGTGACAAGGAAGCTATTTAAGTGCAAATTTTGAATTGATCTGGTTTTATCTGAAGAAGTCTGTATGCTTTCAGATGAAAGCGCTTATTATTTGTTTTAATAAGCACTTCATCGTAATTGGTTGTGTATTCTCTGGTACCTCTTATAAGCATTAAGCATATTATTTTACTTGTATAATTGCTATATAATTTAATCAGGTATTCCACCACATGGTTTGCTTTTAAAGTTCTCACTATATTTGGGAAAGATACAGATGACCTTATCACTACAATGGTATTGTTTTATTAAGAAATCTATTTTTTTCTTCTTCAAATTTCTTCATATGTAGTTTATTTGCATATATTTCTGTTATTTATTGTCCTCCGTCTTGAATCAGATATTCTGAAAAAAGCTCTCTTCATATTTCTCTTTAATAGCTGTGACAAAATTCTGTTTTCACTTTCATTAAAATGCAACCAATCTATTGAATGCATACCTACCTTTACCAGAAATTTTCACCAGAATGTTAGAACCTTAAACCCTTTGAAATATCTCTGTCTTCTTAGCCAGGTATGTTGACTTTTCAATATTCATAGTCCAAAAAAGCAGGGCACTGTGGAATTTCTGAAAATGTTATCTTTACTCCATTTTCCAAACAAATCACATGCATTTTATTAATAACTTCCTTCATATGTTACTTTGGGACATGTGATAAGTCATTATTTCCTGCCATTACAATAACTTTTTTTTTACTGTTAACTTTTGACACATTGTTGATATTTCCTCAAGTTTTACTCATCTTAGTAAACTAACAGTAATTATTTCTTTGTTAACAGATGTTAATGGCTTTAATTACTGACACATGTAAGTGTCGTGGTACAAAGATGTTTTATACTAAAACAAAAAAAATATTCTCAGTAACCTTCTCTTTTGTTTTACTACACCCTTCTTTAGAACATCTGCTTTTAATAATATCAGTATTGCTTTACTATTTATTAATTCTTTTTTAATTATATAGTTTCCATCTTTTATACTGTAACTATTTTCATTTCTTCACTTTTTGTCTACCTTTTTTAATTTATTTCTGTCAAAACTTCTACTACTATAGAAGGTTCAAGGAGAGAGGTATCACTGCTTTCCTCAGACTGTAAATTTAATTTATCCTCCTTCTGTATATCAGCTTTTTCAGTTCCTCTTGCCCCATTAAATTCTTTTACCACCAGCAATAGCTTAGGAAAAATATGAACATAGGTATCTTTCCTTTCCTGAGATTGCAAATGTTTGTTACCCATTTGTTTCTCCATACTTATTAAACTATCCACCTAACCCTCTTTTCAATATCCAATACAATGATGACATCAATCCTTTTCAAATAATCTTCTTCCAAAGGCCAAAGTACACAAATGACATCCCTGCCATAATTTTGAACATGTTAATTGTTTTCATCCCATTTTTGTCCAATGCTTGTGTCAAATATTCTTCTTTATGCTTTTCTAACTCAAGATGACTTACCTATTCTACTATACTTTAGGTAATTGTTTCCTTAGATATGCTTTCCCATTCTAAGATATTTTCAGACAATGACAATGGCCCTATATCATCGACAGTCAATGTATCCAACTTAATATTGTAAGCTGGTATCAATGTTTTTTCTTGATTGAGCAACAAAAGTCCCTCTTTTCTTTTTTCCTGTTAGTGCGATTAATTATAGCCAATATTTTTCCATTTAAGTTTATACTTTTGTAAGGCATATTAAGGCAATTTTTCTTTCTCTTATTTCTTAATGGATACCTGTTCTTCTTTCCTTGTTCTTTACATAATTAACATTGGCAATGTCCCAGATTCCTCATTTATGTTAAGGTAGGTAACATAAATAAAAGCAGAAAATGTACTTAACTTCTTCTTGACTATCTAAATATAATCTTATGTTATCAGTCCAGTCACTTATATTTTCTCTTAATCATTACTGCATTTGTTATACTGGCACGAGCAAGAATCAAAAGTGTTATCCAACTGTATTGTAATCATATAGGATCTTCAACATAATACTCACAATCCCCTTTCAGTACCTCATTTTTCAACTTAAAATAATTTTTCCATGATCCTTACAGACCTAAAAAGCTTTCTTATATAAGATCTTGCAATGTGAAACTATTTACAGAATTAATTTTGTTTTATAACTAAGACTAGTCATTTTTACTACACTTTGTTATTATATAAACATATGATAGAAATGCTTTAAAAATAAATAAAATATCTTTATTTTAGAATAAATTTAATAATCACATCCTCATCTACATACTCACACTATTATATGAACATGCTAACATGCACTAAAAGACAAACAAAACAACCCCAATCTCTGCAGCTATGTATTCTAGGTTCCTTCCGACTATAAACTTACACACAAGCAGTGGAGGAAGTTGTTCTACTCACTGACTTGAGCTTAAATAACACAAGGATTTTCAATGGCCAACAATCACGTAAAGACCACCCCCCTCTGGTTTGTATACTTGGTTACTTCAGGATATAACCATATACATAAAAAAGCAGAACATAAGTTTTATTCACTAACTCAAGTTTAACTCAGGGAGTTTCACTGGCCATTAAACAGGGGTATAACACCCCCTCCCCAGCTCTGTATATTAGCTTACTTAGGGTTGCAGCCTACAAAAGAGCATACACAATTTTAATTTACTGACTCAAGTTTAAATAACAGAGGGAGCTTCATTGGCTACCAGTCAAGTATACAATATCTCTACCCCCAGCTTTCTATACTAGGTTATAGCCCTGGCTGCAGCCCTATACAAAGAGACAAAAATGTGTACTGTGAGCATTAAAATCATTGATTGTTATGGATTAATTAATAATTAATGATTTTTTTATGTACTCTGCCACTTCTTAAAACATTTTATTGAAGTGATTTTTTTTACTGAATTAATTTTATTAAAGTTTTTAAACCAGATTAACAAATTACACCATCAAAAATTAAAACAAATAACAATTAAATAAAATTAATTTTAACAAACTACAAGACCAACTATTTACAAAAGTGTCTACCAAACAGTAAAATTATTAACAATCTAAACTAACATTTTATTTAACTATTGCTATCCATTTTTTCTAATAAACCTTTACATTTCAACCAAATATTTTAATATGAAGTAATTCTGTTTGTTTTGACTTGATTGTAGCTAATTCAAGTTGACATACATTTTAACAGTGTTCTTGAATTCTTTTGTAGAAGAGGTAGACTCATTTTTTCAGTTACTAGTAATAACTTTTCTTGCTATAGCCAAAACAGTTCAAAGAAGAGGATATTTTATCCTGGAAACACATTTAGGGACTAGTGTACTAAATAGCACTAAGGATTTAGTTAAACAATATCATAACAACCATTTGTAAAACATAATATATATTTTCCAGAAATTACTTATGCAGTTTATAATCATAAACCATATGTTGCCAATCAGCTTTTATTTTTAGTTTATATCTCAAACAATCACGATCTGTTTTATACATTAATTCAACTTTTTGTGATGTTAAATCAATTCTGTGAATAACGTTCCCGGAGAATAGCCTCCAGTGCAATGAAAAAGTAATTTGTTTTGAGGACAACAATATTAATTTTTTATCTTCCTCATTTGGCGAGTGTTCATTTATCAATATAAAATAATCCCAAAAAATATCTTTATAATATACTTGTGTACTTCTAATTAATTTATATATTCTGGATAAATATGTGTTATCAACATCATGACATACTAGATTAATTAAAAAGTCTATACATTTATAGACTATATTTCTTATTGTTGGATGCATTAAATCAATCATTTGAATTAAAAATTGTCTATAGAATTGTATATCTAGTCAGATCATTTTATTTAGATCAAAATTACTTATGATATAATCAGTAGATTGTAATTTCTCATTTTTCATCAATTGATGCCAAAATATTAAGTAATTGTCTTTAAATATTATCATTTTTAAAGAATTTAAAGTTAAAGTCTTGTATAGAGGCAATAGGAAATAATAAGAACAACCACATTTTATTTTCTGGAATTTCATATATATAAATTCTAAGTGTTTAATATTGTAATAATATAACAGGACTTAATAGGTTTCATTTTATTTTCAGAGAAGTATTCTTTTAGTAATCAATAAAAAAACTATTATTTAACATTTTATTATGTTGTCCTGTTATTAGATCATTTGATTCTTACCAAATATTTTCTTGTATTTCTTTCCATTTAGCAAAATAATTAGAATTTAGCCATAACATTATTCTTTTAATAATAGATAATAAAGTATATATTTCTAGATCTGACAAACCAATGACTCTGTTGATCCAAATGCTTAAGTGATGATTTAGTGATAATCTAGGTTTATTATCATACCAAAGAAAATTTCAAATCAAAGTATTAAACTGACTAATATACATCTTTGGAAGGGGAAGGGATATAGATTGTATTAAATATAATATTTTTGGAAAAACAACTATTTTAATTAATGACAATTTCTATTCCATTGTGAAAAAATGTTAATTCCATTTATTAATGAGATGTTTGATAGTGTCCAAACTATTAGCATAAGTAAGTGTTATTATATCTTTAATGTTATCTGTTAAAATAATTCATAAGTATTTAATTTTGTTGTCATCCAGAATATATTAGGAACATTTATTTTCTATGTTATGTCTATTACAATTTATGGGTAAAACCTAGCTTTACTATCATTTAAAGTAAGTACTGACATATTCTGAAAGATTTCTAGTGAAATAAATAAAGCATGAAGGGAATGATTACAATCATTCATAGTTAAAAATATCATCTGCAAAAAGTTGTATTTTAATATTTAGTCTGTTACTTACTAAGATGTCGTCAATATTCCTATTTGACATAATATAGTTAACAAATGGTTCCATAACTAAAGCAAGTAACAGTGGTGATGAAGGACATTCTTGTTTAGTAACTTCAGGAACTGAAATTTGTTTGGAAGTATATGAACCAATTTTTGTATAGGCAAAAGATTGTTCATATAGAAATTTGATGAGTTCAATAAATTTATTCAAAATGTTATATTCCTCCATAACAAAAAATAAATATTGCCAGAGTACTAAATCAAATGTACTATTAATACTCAAGCCTACTACAATTAAGTTTCGATTTGCAGTATTGACATAATCTACTATTGGGGCTATTCTTTTTTATATTATTATATGTATTTCTATTTGTTATGAAACTGGTTAATTAAGATGGGAAGAATCTGTTTAATTCTATTTGTATGAATTGCCATAAACATCTCATAATCAATATTTAATAATGAAATTGGTCTACATAAAGAGTATTTATTGCATCTTTATCAGTTTTTAAAATAGGAGAGATTAGTGCATATTTCCAAAGATAACAGAACATGTGATAATCCTTTAAATAAAGAGTAAACTTACAGTAGTATAACCAAAGCTTCTTTAGGCATTAATTTATATAATTCTGGTAAAATACAATCATTTCCAGGAGCTTTATTCAATTTTATTTTATTGATTTGATTTTTGAACTCGGACATCAAAATAGGTTGGTCAATTAATTTTATCTGATCTTTCTATAATTTATTTTGAATATGCTGTCTTATAAAATATTTGATAATATCCTGTTTTTCTATTATAGAATTGGACTGATTAGTTTACCAAAGTAGATTTGAAATGTCTCTAAGACATCTTCTAATTGGATGACCTTTTTAATTAAAAGTCAACATCTCTTTGATATGATTGTTTTTGATTTGGTTACTATTCTATGCAGATTTAAATTTAAATAATAAGAATTAATCCTAATCTTTTCCAAAATATATCATAGTTTGATGCTGTAAGATTTCTAAATATCTTTAATTTAAATTGTCAAACTCTTCTATTAAGTTTTTGTTACCCTTCTGAAGGCTTAGTTTAATTTCATGTACTTTTCTTTTCAAATATCTCATCAAATTGTTGTTTAACAGCTTTTACTTCTATTTGTTGTATATAATAAACATTAATCAAAATATATATCTTCCTTTTCAATTCTAAAGTCACTAGACAAAGCATTCCTTCCTTGTCATTATATGTGATTAATGTTTTAGGTGTTATTAGATACTTTTTCCACAGTATTGCTATTCCTTTTCTCTTTTGTGTATAATGAGAACTAATAAGTACTGAATGATTATTTGTATTAAGTCTATGTCTTCCTGAATTAAATGTGTTTCTTGCAGAAATATAATCTGACCATTAAACATCCTTAAATATTTATTTAAACTACCCCTCTTACAACCATTGTTCAATCCATTAACATTTGAAATACAATTATTTAAAACTGTCATTTACCATATAAAGTATTAGGGCGGCCATGTTGGTGCAGTATTTAGCATTGTCACCTCACAGCAAGAGGCTCCTTGGTTCAATCCTTGGCTGGGGTGCCTTCTGTGCGGAGTCTGCATGTCCTCCCTGTGGTCGCATGGGTTTCCTCCGGGTGCTCCGGTTTCCTCCCACATCCGAAAGATATGCTGTAGGTGGATTGAACACTCTAAATTGGCCCTAAGTGTGTGTGTGTGTGTGTGTGTGTGTGTGTGTGTGTGTGTGTGTGTGTGTGTGTGTGTGTGTGTGTACCTTCTGTGGAAGGTTGGGCACCAGGCTGGCAACTCGACACCACAAAACTCCACTGCCAATCATGAGCGGACAGGTGATCCGCTGTGGTGACCCCCAACCGGGGAAAAGCCAAAAGAAGAAGAAGAAGCATATAAAGTATTAGCTACTAAAAGTCACTTCTATAAAACTTGAATTGCTTATAAATGAGTGTAAACATGATACTTTCAAAAATTTCAGTTGAAGTCATTCTCTGAAAACTAGTAGACACCAGATTGAATTTAAAATGATTTAAAAATATAAACATAAGTTTAATTTGAATCTTCTACCCTGTATGAAGTTTAGTACTCCTAGTCTGAAGAGCATACTTATCCAAACATACCTTCTAGCACCCAAGATCATAGTCAAACTTCTCTCTATTACTATTTGAATTTCATGTTAAACAAACAGGTTATTAACTTTTTACCCCATCTAAATCTTATAAATTAGTTTAATGAAAATCCCTTATGTCTTTTAAACAGTATGACTATATTTATATATTGCAAGTTGATTAATCTCACCACTACATTGATATGCAAGACTTTATGACCAAAAACTCAACAGTAATTAGTAGCTATTTAGCATTTGATAGTCCAAACATGATGTTGTTAAATATTAATATACAATTAATTTAACACATATAATTTCAGCAAAGAAGCTAAAGGAAATGTATTATATTATGATATTCATAAAACCTGTATTACATGTGTTCTATCACTAAAAAAGAATTTTTAAAGAAACCAACACTGCATTTGCACTTTAAAGATAGTGACTCAGTTATTAAAATAATAGTTATACATATTTCCTTGGTTATAAAGATATGTATACTAAACTACAGCACTAGAATTGTCGCCTCACAGCAAGAGGTTCTCCTGTTCGATTCTTAGCTGGAGCGCCTTTTGTGTGGAGTCTGCATGTCCTCCCTGCAGTTGAGTGGCATTTGAAAGACATGCGTAAATGGGCATGCCTTCATTGAAGGTTGGGCATCGAGCTGGCACCTTGGCACCATAAAAATATACTGCCAATCATTAGTGGACCTGAGTTCCGCTGTGGCGACCCCCTAACCGGGAAAAGCCGAAAGAAGAAGAAGATACTAAACAATACAGTCATTATAAAATTGAAATGCTAAATTAACATTTCTTAAATGATTAATCATATGTATAGATTTTGCTGTATATTTTCTTATCGATTTAATAAAAAAAAATAAAAAAAGTTTAATCACTAAGCAGACAGATAAACCTTGTAGCAAATCAAAAGCACCTCTGCAAACTTCACCGCCAAAGCTCTTACATTTACAACTTGTTCTATTGTTAGTTCTTTTTCAAAGGCAATTTCATTTTGTGTAATTTCACTTTACATTCCACACATAAATTTGGCACAAATTTAAAACATGTGTTAAAAGTGCTAATACGCAGTGCTGAAGTATTCAGTGCTCAGCAGAGATGAACACAAGTACACTGCATTCACTACAAATATAACCAGCTTAAACATGTTAACAACATTCCTCATTCTGGGATTAAGACACATCTTTGTGCTAGCTTCTTATAACAGACTTAAGTTACCTTTCAGAAGCAACTGTCAGTAGCATGGTGTCAAGCACCAGCACTGAAGTATTATATACCTAATTAGTTTCATAGCTGATGTTATTCTAATCCTTAATTAATTTGACAGTGTTTAGCAAATCTGTTTCACTAAGATACATAGTCTAATGTACTTTCTTCTCCTATTTGGTTCATTTAAAAAAGCGTGAACATTTTCCATTGTTAAAAGCATTGGAGTCACAATATGTTGTTAGGCAACTAAAATAATCAATCAATTTCTTAAAAGATATACATTGTGGAATTAATTTCAGCAATAGTGCATATTCAATTTTTTAAAAGATTTAAATTGTGGAATTAATTTCAGCAATAGTCCACAATCAATTTCTTAAAATATTTAAATTGTGGAATTAATTTCAGTAATAGTCCACAATCAATTTCTTAAAATATTTAAATTGTGGAATTAAGTTCAGCAATAGTCCATAAATCTTTTTTTTTCCTTTCCCAGCTAAATGTCTTATAAGATGAACCAAAAAAAAAAGAGCAGCAATGCAGTATGATAAAAAAAAGCCAAAATCAAAATAAACAATCACACTCATGGCTAAGATTTTCCTCTCTGTCCTCTTTGGTAAAATAAATAAATAAATAAATAAACTACTCACCAGCCAATCTTTGTGTGTGATGGGGTCCTTTGGCAATAAAAGTAAGAACAACTCTTTAAAAACATCTCCTTAATGCTTAACATTACAGCTATATTACTGTACAAAATATTCTTTTTTTTTTCAAAACAGGTTTATTGTTTTAACATATAAGAGAAATATCATAACGATTTTATACAAGTAATTAAAAATAGGTATTATTATAATATTCAACAAAACAACTAAAGTATTTACAAAGACATCCACTACAATTAGATCAATTAATTAAACTAAAATACCGTGCTATTGAAATTAGAATTTTTTTAACAAATTTTGTAAATTATCCCATACAATATAATATGATGTTTTTCTAGTTGTTCTCATTCTAATTGTGCTTATTTCCATATGGCACATTATATTCATAACATTTTTAAATTCATTGAACGAAGGAGGTGTATCTGAAATCCAATTTCTAGTTATTATTTTCCTGGCCACTGCTAGGATAGACCATAACAAGGGAAGCTTAATCTTTTAACACATTGAGGTACAGGTGTGTTGAATAATATAAGAGACTTAGAAATAATGAAATTATCTGTAAAAGAGCCTGCAAAAATTCATTAATTGACTTCCAGTATTCTTTCAACTTCATACAGTCATAAAACATATGAGCCCAGTCAGCATTAATTTCTACATTACATCTCTTACATAGATTATCTTTATTATTTATTTTATTCATCATCAAAGGTGTATAAAAGATCTATGTAAAAATTTCCATGTATAAAGTCTCCAAACAATGGAAGATGTAGTTCTATAAGCAGATTCCAATATATATTGTTTATCTTGTTGAGTTGGTGGGTCCCCATTAATAGAGGTGAAATAATTCCAGTATGAATCTACACTGTAAAAGTTTCTTGTCTGATAATTTTATGTATATATGAAAGTTTACCTTTATCAGAAACTTTATGCTGTAAATTTAATATCAAGTAATCAATCAGTTTTGGAATAGATTCTTTAACTGTTATAGACATTAGATCTATTCTATCAATGAGATGTTGTCTAAAGATCTGAACCTCTAACCAGGAAGTTTCTCTTAGATCAAATTCTTGTTTTAAGAAATCTAGATTTTTAACTTTATTATCAGATATCAGCTGATACCAGTACTTTAGATCATTATCTATAGCTAAATGAGCTCCTTCAGAAGTAGATGACATAAGCATACCCTGAGTATACATTATAGGAATACAATAAAATTCCATTCCCTATACTTAGGGTGCATGAATATAAAGTTACGATAACTAATAATAATATTTAATGGGTAACAAACCATATGTTTAGGTGTAATAGGTGAAGTACAAAATTCCTTTAGCAACCACAACATGGAGTTATTTACAATCATATTTTTATGTGTTAAGGAGATTTTCATGAAGTGCATACTAATTAGCTCCCAATAATCTTTCCATTTTGCGATATATGACTGATCTATTAATAAAGTAATAACTTTTATAATAGAAGAGATAATATATAAATTAAAGTCTGGAAAAGAAATACCCCTTGAGACCAGCTATTAGTATGTTTCTTTAATGCAATCCTAGGTCTATTAGGTGCCCATAAGAAATTTAACATTAGTGTATTCAGTTTCTTGATAATTATTTTTGTAGGTGAAAGTATTATTGATTGTATTAAGTATAAAATCTTGGGGAATATTATCATTTTAATAATTGTAAGTCTCTCCTCCATAGTAAAAAACATATTCCAGGTATTAAAAAGATTTTGTATATTAAGAAAACAGGTATTATAGTTATTATATATAATAGATTTAATATCTTTAGATAGTATTATACCTAAATAAGTTATCTGACCTGAATTGGGTACATATTTAGTAAAATCATTAATGAGAATATTTTTTTGTGTATATATAGGTAGTATTTTAGTTTTTTCTTCATTGAATATTAAACCAGAAATACTTTTAAAATTCATCATTTTATCAAATAAAGACTGCATAGAAGAATTAGATCCTGCTGATGTAATTAGAACATCATCTGCAAAAAGTTGAATTTTTGATGTTGTATTTTCGTCTATTTCAAAAACCTCTATGTCAGTACTGTTTCTAATCAAATTAGCCCAAGACTCCATTACTAAAGTGAATAATAGTGGAGAAAGTGGACATCCTTGCTTTGTACCTTTAAGAATGGGTATTTTTTGTGAAACATATGTTCCTACCTTAATATAAGCCAGTGTTCCTTTGTATAAATGCTCAATTAAATTTACAAATGCATCAGAGAAGTTTGTGCATTTCAGTAAGGTAAACAGATAGTCCCAACTTACTGAATCAAATGCTGAACCTATATCAAGACTAATAAGTGTTAAATCTTTCTTTTTCCTATTTGCAAAATCTATTAATGTTAAAGTTCTTCTTATATTATCAAAAGTATTTCTATTTACAATGAAGCCCGTCTGATCTATATCTATAATGCCGGGGATGATTGTCTTCAATCTATCAGCAAAAATACTCATAAACATTTTATAATCAACATTAAGTAATGAGATGGGTCGATATGAAGAACATCTAGTTGGATCTTTATTAGGTTTTAAAATTGGTGAAATAAATGTATATTGCCAAGATGGGGGTTATTAACTCAGTTTGGGCCAAAATAAAACCTTATGTATTAATGAATATGTAGTTTTAGAAAGGATTTTATATATCTCTGGTATAATACCATCATTACCCAGTGCTTTGTTTGATTTAAGCTTATTTATTTGTGTAATAACTTCTGTATATGAAATACTCTTGTCCAATAGTTTAATCTGTTGTTTATTAAGCTTTTTATTCATGTTTGTGGTTATAAACTCCTTTATTTTATCTTTGGGTTCCATGTTAATGTTGTTATGGTTAATCTTGTGAAAGTGATTTCTAAATTCATCCAGTATTTCTGGTATACTAGAAACATTCTTCTTTTTCCTTGAGAAAATATTTCTTTGATATGGTTTTGTTTATTCAATCTTTTTGTTTTATTTTTAAGTCTATGTAAGTATTTGGGGCTTATTGAATAAGACAAAAACTTGTATTTCTCTAAAGTTATTTTAACTTTATGAGTTAAACTTTCTTTGTATTTCTCATTTAGTTTGTTTATTTCTTCAATAACTTTCTTGTCCATAATATTTTCTTTATTATTATGTTTATAAGAGTCTAATTTACTTTGAATATCTAACAATTCCTTATCCCATGATTTCCTTTTATTATTATACCATCTGATACTTTGTCCATATAGATATGATTTTAAGGCATCCCAAACATAGACAATGGAGACTTCAGGAGTATTATTTATGTCTAGAAAATGTTGTACTTCTGAAAGTATATATTCTTTATAGTCTTTTAGCTGAGTTAAGTATGCTGGTATCCTTTTGATCTGAACATTATGAGTATTTTTTATCATGAATTCAAAAACAATTGAGTTATGATCAGATATAGGACATGAAATGATTTTGGAATCAATTAAATCTGTTACCATCTGGTTAGAAATAAAGACCCTATCTATTTTTGAATAAGTTTTGTATCTGTTAGAAAAAAGGTGTATGGTAATGATTTTGAATCTATCTGATTATTAATATCATTCAAATGATAAGAATTAGCAAAATCATTTAAATGTTTTGCATTAGATGTAATTCTTCTTTTCCTTATAGTGGTAGTATCACTTTCATGTAGTATACAATTAAAATCACCAGCTAAAATAATATCCCCTATAGAGAATGATATGATCTTATCAATATGATGTTTCACTGTATTAATACCAATTCCAGGTATCCAATATACATTAATTAAAGTGTAAGTCTTCCCATTAATTTGTATTGTAACCATACAAAACAATCCTTTGTCATCCTGAAAAGACTTAATGGTTTTAGGAATGGGCATACTTTTATTCCATGAAATAGCCACTCCTCTTTTCTTCTGAGTGTGCTCTGAACTAACCAATACTGTATACTTATTAGTGGCTAGTTTATCAATATCTTTTTTCAAAAGATGGGTTTCTTGCAGGAAGACTAGATTGGCCTTGTGTAAATTAATGTATCTTATTAGGCTTGCCCTTTTACACGGATTATTCAATCCATTAATGTTTAAAGAAATTCCTTTTAAAGATGTCATTTGGCATTTTTAAAACTCAAGAATCTTATGATCGAAATAACAAATAACAAGATAAATAATGTTACATCTCCTCTTTTAGGTGTACCTTTAAATATAGCTGTATTTATTAAATCTCTTATGGGATTTTGTATAGGATTCAATTTTGTTTGTAGTGACAATGAGTATACAAAATATATTGTGGATGTCAAAACTATATACATATAACAATGAACAAGTGAAAATAATGTAAGGATTAAACCTTGCATCCAGCCTGGAGTTGAAAACTCCAACTTAGAGTACTATTTACTAGTCAAGTTAACCCCCTACCCTAAGCAGCAGTACCTCAGCTACCACCTTATCAATTTAATACTAGTTATATTTAACTGAGGTTAACAGTTTTCAATTCAATTATCTATCAAGACAAAACTACACATTTGGTAAAACAGCATCATATAAACTAAAATAAACTTTTTTTTTTTTTTTAAACTGTTCATACTACTATATAGATATATGTAATATATAACACTTGTATTCAAATAGCATTCAAATAATCTTGATGTTAGAAATCAAGAGGAGAGAAAATTAGGTTCTAACATTCATTTAAATCAAAAACTTTGGCTAATATGATTCAGACATTACATATATTAAGATGCATCTATTTTCTGTCATGTGAATACTATTAACAGCTTCCAAAAAAAAATCTTGAATTGTTTGTATATGAGCATTTACTTAAACTCATTATTGTCAATAGAGTAAAATATTGTATTCATAAAATTATTATAAATCATATTGCATAGTTATGCAAATTCTCAGAAACACTTGCATTATTAAAAAAAAAAAAAAAGCCATCACACACATACACACAGACACATACACACATACATACACACACACATACACACACACACACACACACACACACACACACACACACATATATATATATATATATATATATATATATATATATGATCTCACTGAGTTATGTCCTTGTTGAGCACTATCCTACTTGCTGTCCCTAGAATAAATCTGTCTGCTTTATAGAAAATAATGCACAGCAAACACATTTTAGTAACCAGATTTTACAATCATGCTAACCTACTGCTTTAAAATATATCACATGACATTTCTTCCAGAATAGAATTATAAAATTGTTTATGCTTGTCAATCAGATGAATCAAATGAATTATAATAAAGTATATGTTTAGAACAGAAGTTTTTAACACAGATTATTATGCTGCTGTTAAGTAGATTTTCAAAAACATTTAAATAAATGTTTCATTTTCTATGCCTTCTAAAATAAGACATTTACTTACTACAAGAAACTACATCATTTAAACTCATTATAACTGACATTTTATGAATAGAGTATTTTTCCTGAATCTGTGGTGTGTCAGTATGATAACTAGGTCAGAGGTTATACTAACTGCTTTCAGTTTCTCTGTGAGAATTCTGTGAGTTGAAGCTTTTGAAGTAGTTCATGAACACTGTGCATGAGACAGCCCACATCCCAGATTGTCTCCCTTAACATTTTGGCGGAAACTTATTAAAACTTGTGGCAAACATTCATTTTGTCAATAGAGTAAAATATTGTATTCATAGAAATTATTATAAATCATATTGGATAGTTATGCAGATTCTCAGAAACACTTGCATTATTATATAAAAAAAAAAGCCATCACACTCACACACACACATACACATACACACACACACACACACACACACACACACACACACACACACACACACACACACACACACATATATATATATATATCTGATCTCACTGAGTTGTGTCTTTGTTGAGCACTATCCTACTTGCTGTCCCTAGAATAAATCTGTCTGCTTTATACAAAATAATGCACAGCAAACACATTTTAGTAACCAGATTTTACAATCATGCTAACCTACTGCTTTAAAATATATCACATGACATTTCTTCCAGAATAGAGTTATAAGATTATTTATGCTTGTCAATCAGATGAATTAAATGAGTTATAGTAAAGTATATGTTTGGAACACAAATTTTTAACACAGATTATTATGCTGCTGTTAAGTAGATTTTCAAAAACATTTAAATAAATGTTTCATTTTCTATGCCTTCTAAAATAAGACATTTACTTACTACAAGAAACTACATCATTTAGACTCATTATAACTGGCATATTTTATGAATAGAGTATTTTTCCTGAATCTGTGGTGTGTCAGTGTGATAACTATGTCAAAGGTTATACTAACTGCTTTCAGTTTCTCTGTGAGAATTCTGTGAGTTGAAGCTTTTGAAGTAGTTCATGGACACTGTGCATGAAACAGCCCACATCTCAGATTGTCTCTCTTAACATTTTGGCAGGAAACTTATTAAAAACTAGTGACAAACATTCATTTAGTAGTGTAAATGCATGTAAACATGACAAAACCTTCACAATGTATTCCACAGACCATTACAGCCTCTTACTTCTTTTCAGAAAGAGAAACAAATTGAATCACAGCTTGCCATTAAATCTTCAGATATTTTGACTGGTTATGAAACAAAACATTATAACTGACATATTTTATGAATAGAGTATTTTCATGAATCTGTGGTGTGTCAGTGTGATAACTATGTCAAAGGTTATACTAACTGCTTTCAGTTTCTCTGTGAGAATTCTGTGAGCTGAAGCTTCTGAAGTAACTCATGAACACTGTGCATGAGACAGCCCACATCTCAGATTGTCTCTCTTAACATTTTGGCGGGAAACTTATTAAAAACTAGTGACAAACATTCATTTAGCAGTGTAAATGCATCTAAACATGACAAAACCTTCACAATGTATTCCACAGATCATTACAGCCTCTATGTAAGTGAAATTAAGCCCAAAATTACCAACAAGCAATAAAACTCAACATTCTTCTCCCAACTCAATTTTCATACAAATCCTATTATTCACTGTGCCCACACAATCAAAAGCATTTCTATATATTAATAAAGAAAAGAAAAGAGAGTATAAAATAAAAGGAGTGAGGCAGAAATAAAAAATGTAAGAGAAAGCTGTAAGAAGTATATACAATGGAATGTTACTTACTGTTTATATTAATAGAGTTAAAAATAAAACATATTATTTACTCTTATTTAGTTCTGATTATTATTAGTTAAAGCATAACAGATTATTTACAAACAGGCATAAGAAGTATAATCAAGAAAGTATAATTAGAAATAGCATTTGAAGAACTTATAAAAAGTTTTACAAGGAATAAATATGTTATTATTCTATTAATGATATTTTCATTACTGTTCTCTCCCTGCCCTCCCCCACCCTTTACCCACTACATAATCTAAATAGAATGTCATTGTTCAAACAAAGAAAATAATAAAAGGAGAAGGAAAAAAAAGGTAAAGATAAAAAAATGTATCAAATTACTAACCTTACTTCTTTTCACAAAGAGAAACAAATTGAATCACAGCTTGCCATTACATCTTCAGGTATTTTGACTGGTTATGAAACAAAACATTTCTTTGCACATAGAGAATAACTTTGATTAAATCTTTTCCAAAATATTTGTGGCTTTCTGGAAATGCAGGAACTATATTCAAAAGATTAATAATGAACTAAAATGATGAGAGAGAAAAAAACATATAACAAATCATTTGTTTTTTAGTCTCTTCTTCTTCTCTGAAGTCTTCCACAAAGCTTCAGTTGCCAATCTCTTTAATGAAGAACTAGCCCATTCAATTTCTTCTATTTTATCCAAAATCCTTTTTTCTTTGACAAACAGTAAAGCAGAGTCTAAATCATCGAAAACCTTAGGACCATCAGGAAGGAAGATTTTAAGCTTGGCAGGAAACAGAAGGTATGTTTTAAACTGTGCTTTTTTAAGCTCCCTTATTAGTGGCAGAAAAACTTTTCTTTTAGCTATTACCATGGAAGAATAGTCATTGTCAAAATGCACAGTTGTCTCATTAATCTTAACAGGAGCTTTAGCCCAAGCAGATTTAAGAACCATCTCTTTATATGATAGAAATCTAACTATAACTGATCTAGGATATTTTTGTTAGAGTTAGTATTAGCTATAGATCTATGTGCTCTTCGATACCAAAAGAGAATGCTTCTGGTAAGTCTAAAGTTTTAGGGAGCCAAGTTGTTAAAAAGAAGTAATATTGTTACCTTCAATATTTTCTGGCAGTCCAAAAATCCTAATGTTATTGCGCCTAGATCTATTTTCCAGGTCATCCAGCTTTGTTTGTAAATGTGTATTTTGTTTCAGCAGAAACTCAATGTTGATTTCCTCTTCTTGGATTCTATTTTCCATGTCATTCACAGCTTCTTCTATGCCTGTCATCTGGTTCTTCTGTTGTTGCAGGTCTGTATGTAACAGGTCTATTTGTTTTGTAGTTTTTTCTATGAAGGTGTCTATTTTAGTATCCATTTTATCCATTTTATCAGTAAGTTGCTGGATTATAATTATCAGAGACTGAAGTTCTTTCTTGATGCTGGAGTCTTGAGAATTTGTCTTACTGGAACTCATTTCAGACTGATAAACTGACAGGAAATTTTCCACAGTGATTTCTGACAGGAATATTGTTAAGATGTCCTTTCTTTTTTAGATATAGTTCAAGAACTATATAAAACAAATGTATTTAGAAAGAAAATTACTTGAAAAATTATTTTTTTAAGTAATTAATTCCTGTCAGTGTAATGAAATTGGTGGAGCTGAAGAAATCTGCTGCTATCCTGTGTTCATCCTTGGCCACGCTACTGTACAAAATATTCTGAAGTCCTCATTTATAGGACTACTACACTGCAACATTAAGGTTCCTTGAACCAGTATAACTTCCAGTTTTAATATGACCTTTAACCTCTCTTAAATGATATAACATAGACATCTTTCCTTCTCATCACCTTATTCATATTCTTTCCCCACCCAAGAAAAATAATGTTTTCAAGAGGCAATGCTGGGAACAAGTAAATAAAAATAGTTTAAAGAGTAGAAAAAGGACTGTTAAATGTTGTGCAAACTTTGTTTAGCTTAGTATGCTTGCAACTTTCTTCTATGGGAGCACTACAGAATCCTGAAAGCCCAAAATCCTGAAACAAAAATCCTGAAAGTTTAAAATCCTGAAAACACACAGGATACCAACACTTACTATATCCAGCACAAGTAGATACAGAAACAAATAAAACATAAACCATATTACTCTTCTTCAGGTATAAGCAGGGGGCAAGAGGATACCAACACTTACTATATCCAGCACAAGTAGATACAGAAACAAATAAAACATAAACCATATTACTCTTCTTCAGGTATAAGCAGGGGCAAGACCCGTGCACCTCCCATGTGTGGTGGGGCTGTGTCCCTCACACCCCCTGCTACCTAAATATATCAACTCTGAGATTGCACTTATTGTACTGAAGTGCAATTTCGGAGTTGTTATTTTTAAGTAGCGGGGGGTGGGGGTGCAGGGAGGCTTGATCCCCTGTGTATAGTTGAAGGGTAATATGTTTCTGTATGTACTTATGCTGTAATATAGTAAGTGTTGCTATCCTGTGTGTTTTCAGGATTTTGAGTTTTTAGGATTTTGGGCTTCAGGATTTTGGGCTTTCAGGATTCTGTAGCATTCTCCTTTCTACTGGGGATACATTTAAATAGTTTTGGATATGTAATAAATGGCAAGTCTGCAAATAAATTATTCTTTTAACCAAATTTAGTAGTATAGTTGGATGATTCTCTTCCTGTATTTATGATCTTTTTTATGTATTTACATGTATTAATATAAGTTTTGTGAGTCAAATATAGATTTAAGCTTAACTGAGTGGTGGGAAAGATGTAATTAATATGGCCAAATTGTGAATTAATTTGGTATTTGCAGGAGAAAAACTCAGATTTTCCTTTAAATTTGCTTTAATAGTCAGTGAAGGAATTTTTAATCTCTTTTGAACTTGCTATATGTTTATCACATATATTCATAGTCTTTAAGCTCATTGGCAAATAGTCTGTCCATTTGTTTGACATACTGATAAAACTCTTTTCTTTATATCTGGAATGAGTAAGAATAATGAGCATGTAATACTGTTTTAGTGTCATTTTGGAAATGTTTTTTAATGGATATGCATTTGTCATGATAAGGAAGCATATGTTTGTCTACATTAAGGTGCCTATTTTAATTGTCAGTTTGAATCTTCTTTGCTAACATTAAAGTATTAGACTTCTTCCTTCATAAGAGCTGGACACTCCCCATTTCATTAATTTCTTGTCATTAGTAAGTGTCCAGAATTCTGAAATGTTTTGCTTTATTTCTCAGTTTGAGTTATGCATTACCTTGACATTAGCCCTGGTCTTTTTCTAGTTGAGTCCATCTGAGCTTTTTAGTGAAAATAAACTGAGAATATGGTCTGATATAGACCTGATACATATTTTCATCTCCGAACAGTTATGCTAAAGTATTGAAGAAACTGGAACAGATGCTTAAATCCTCTTGAGGAATAACATTTCTGTTTTCATTGATTGTGTTCTCAAAAAAAATGCATTTATTTTAATGTCCATTCTTTGAATGTGTATCTAAGTGTACATTGAGGTAACCTTCAGAAATCTAGTGCCTGGCTTCCAGAAAATGTGTACAATGGAGTCAGCCATGCAAAACAAGTTAACATAACCCTGGGAAGGGTTAACAAATGCACATATTGGGCTTGATTTCAAAAGACTTGTTCTCAGTGTAAGTAACCACTTACACTGATGGCAGGGTGAGAGCCAGTGATTTAGAATCTGGCACCCTGCTCAAGCCTGTTTATAGATAGGTCTTATACCAAAGTCACTTATACTGAGAGTTTTGGAATCAGGGCAGGCTTATACTGAGAGTACCTCTTTTGGAATCTGACCCATTATAAAAACTAAACCTTCATGTTTCAATTGCAGTAACAACATTCATCTTTTTAGGTGTCTTTATTCTCCTACATCCTTAAAATCATAAATATATAATATTAGAGCTACACCATGAGATATGTTACTGACTGAAATAATTATAGAATAGTTATGGCCTTGATAAGATGTCAGAAAAATGTCTTTATTTTAAACTAATTATGTCTTGTGAAGGTAAGAAATGTGAACATCATTAGTTTGTAACTACTTTAACAAATTATTTCATTTATTTCGGTAATTATATTTTAACAGACAATTTCATTGCAGAACAAGAATGAGCTATTATCCAACAACTTCTGGCAGCTAGAAGGATCCTGTTTACTGACCTTCCAAAACTACAATACATGCCTCTATATCTATATCTATATCTATGTCTATATCTATATCTATATTAATCTATATAGATAGTAAGAGATATCTTAAAGATAATATGGGTACAATCATCTAACACAAAAACATAGCATTTTATGGGTCATTGGACTTCTTCAGTTTTAGAGCAGGCTACAATTATGCGAATAAGCTCAAGTCCTGCAATTCTTCCTTGGCATCTTCTTTAACTGAGCTACATAAAGGGTTAGATCATGATGTATAACCTGTAGGCTTGCTATAGAGTGAAATATTGTAGTCTCTCCAATTTTATGTATGTGTTTGTGGATGAGAGCGAATGCTCTCCTTGCTGAAAGAGGAACAGATGCAAAATCATCCATGAAGTTTACTGAGTCATGATTAAGCGACATTCTGTGTTTCTTCCAAGCTATTTCAAATACCATATTCCTTTCATACAGTGTGGAAAAATGTATAACAAGTGGTGTCTTTTGTCTGTCAGCAAAACCAGTGTTTGAACAGCACCTGGCTTAATACTGGAATAAGTTAGTTTTTTTCTCATCTTAAGTAACTCAGAGAAAATGGTGAAACCTGTTACTGCAAATAATTGTGCATTGTCCTATAAAATTAAATTAGTAATTTTGTCTAGAACTGAAGCTCTATTGGTTTCTGTTGTGGCTCATTAACTGAATGAGTTATGGTTTATTTTCTAGCATTGGGCAGACATTCTCATGTTATAGAACTTGCTCACCTTGTTGGTTAGCCCAGTGATTTGGGAATTCTGTTTTGCAGCTGTTGATTTCAGGTGGTTCATCCCCTGACTTGTATTATTCAAATTATTACATGCAATAAAGAAGAAACCTACCTGTTTAATAATTCCAACAGGCTGAACAGGATTATCTGTAAATGTTGTAATTTAAGGACACTGAGAATGTAAAACACAAGAGTTTGCAAAAAAGACAGAGTTGGGCACCCTTGACACACATTTTGATGAAGGAATTCCTTGCTTCTATATATCAGCATTATCTAGACCATGTTATCCAATCTAGTGTTAGGAACATGTTTTAAATGAAATTAACAGTGCTTGCAACTTCTTGCTTAATATCTTTTTTGTAGCTAATCTTTATGTGTTTCAGTAGAGTGCCATGTAAATTCCTCACCTTGCTTCAAGATGCAGCACTGCTTGTGATGCTGTCAGATTTGTGTGTGCATCTGCGGTGTCCTGGAGTCCATTGTAGTGCTATTGTCTGTCATCAAGTATTCTTCAGAGCATGATAGCTTTCACTGGTCTGAACTGGAGAATCTCCCATTGAAATAAATGTGGTTTGTTCACTTTGAGGGATGCCATTTTTTTCCCTTTCCAAGGTTAGCCTCTGATGCCATAAATCATAGCTGTACTCATTTCTGCCATTAAGGCAATCACTACTGAACCCTGTTACTTTCAGGTACACACTTGTTATTTTAATGTATTACAGACTGACAGTAGAAGCTTTTAGTAAGGTATGTTGTCCCTTCCAAATAATACCATCTCCCTTCAGAGGCCATCCAACAAGCTGCATTACAGCAACCACAATTTCAGCATCGTGAAGGACAAAGTATAGGTATTCATTCAGCCCGCATTAAAAATGTAAAATAATGCTTTAAGTATCTTGCTCACCTGAAACAAACCCTTCTAGAAAACCAAATGCACATGCCAAAGCTGAAGGGAGTCAGATTTCTCTTTCCATTATAAATCATTCTGAGAGGTAAACACAAAATTACCTAAACATTACTCATTACGACCTTGTTTTCATGTCTAGTTATGTTGTTGTTTTATTTTATTGAATTTGGGTACTGTCTGTTATAGGTGTGCTTCGATATATACCTAGTCACTGTTACTTACTCTGTAAAAATGTAACTAACTTGTATTACTTGAGTTATTAATAGTAATGTCTTTCAGCTTTTCCTGGTTAGGGGTCACCAAAGCAGAACTCCGGTCTGCTTATGATTGGCAGTGGATTTTTTACGGTGCTGAGCTGCCAACACAACACCCAGCCTTTAAAGAAAGCACACCCATTCATGCACACACCTACCTGCATGCCTTTAACATCACTCGACTGTGGGGAGGACATGCAAACTCCACACAGAAGGCACTCCAGCCGAGAATCAAATGGGAGAACTTCTTGTTGTTTGGCGACAATGCAAACCGCTGCACCACCGCGGCCTACTGCTTTACATATGGGGATTGCCTGAAATCAGATGTACTGGATAAGCATATTGTTAATGTTAATAAACTGAAATAAATAAAAAAAATACTCCCGCCATCCCAAACCCAATTAGTTAGTATAACTTTCCAGATCCACTGACTTCTCGCCTCCTCTCTGTCTTCTGTTTTACCTCAGAGAAGTCTGTCTCTACAATTTGCAAAGTAGTGGCAGAAATTATTGATGATCATTGTATTGCCCTGCTCCTCACTTTCTGTTCTTCCTTAGGCTGTCTTCTTTAGTAAGTTTATGGTGTCATTCTAAGGGGATCCAGTATCTGTCTGTTTGGGATGACATGATTGACAGACCTTGATGCTGTGCCAGAGATGGCCTGCATCTGTCACCCCTAGGTTTCCGGATACTGGCTAAGGCTCTTGCCACCCCTATAGTGCCTTTTTTAGGCAGTGTTCCAAAGACCAAATTACCACCATAACAGCTATAAATAAATGCAATCTGAGGGTCATGCTGCTCATTGCTATAAGTCTAAATCTCAAGATCCACTCACTTGAAGCACTCCTTAAAATGGAGACCATTGACACTTGTGCTGTAATGGAGACCTAGTTAAAAGTAGCAGAAAGCACCCCTGCACTACCAGGCTATAACTCATTCTACACCTTTCGGCCCCAGAACATGGACCAAAGCTCCAAAGGTGGTGGTGTCACCATATTCATAAAGGATATGCACACCTCCAGATTAGTAGCCCAGCATAACGCATTGGAGATACTTCAGGTACAACTAACAGTGGGTAAGATGGTGATTCAGGTTGTAGCCTGCTTTAGGTCCCCAACCATGTCCCAAGACTCTCACTCCACATTCCTAAGTACCCTGAAAACAACTAGGGTCCAACCCAACACTGTCATACTGGATGACTTCAACAACCCCTCCGTCAACTGGAAAAACTACTCATGTACCAATACACTTGCCCAATGCTTTCTGGAATTCATTAATTCCAATGCACTGGACCAGCTCATTCTTACCCCCACTAGAGGAAGCAACATCCTTGACCTGGTTATTACTAACATGGGCAACTGTTGCTCAACACCAATAGTCAATTCCACCCTGGTTAGATCCGACCACAAACTGATTACCATGGAAATCCACATCTCACCCACATCACCAGCAAAGGTAACCACCATGAAAAACATCTCCAAAGCTGACTTTGTGCTCCTAAAAACAGAGGTGGCTAACTTCATGACAGCCATGTAAATGGAAAATAGATGCATGACTGCCAATCATACACCAATGCACTGTATGAACACATACATAAATGCATGAAACTAGCCATACCCAACAGAACCAAGATGCTCTCCTCCAAAAAAAGGAAGCCAATCTGGTGGTCTCCTGCCATTAACAAACTCTACAACAGAAGGAAGAAATGGTTGCAGAAAAAGGTGAAGTCCCAAGACTGGAAAAACTCCCTTATTAGCCTCAACAAAAAGTTGAGATCCCTCATCAAAACCTCCAAAGCTAGCTATAAAGGCAGAATTGTGGCAGACACTAAAAGCAACCACTAAGCCTTGTACAGTTATATCAAGAATCTCCACGGCAATACCCAGATTTGCTCTGAATTACTGCATAGTGGCACCTTCTGTACTGAGCCAACAGATATTGCTAATATACTGGCTGACAGATTCAATGCCAACTTTACCCCTTTCTACCTCCCTAAATGACCAATCACAATACTGGAAGAATGCCAGGCACCCAGCATTACTCCAGCACAGGTTAAAGCTGCATTGTCCAAGGCCATACAACTTCCATGGGACCCAACAATATCCCTGGCTGTGTTCTACATAAACTACAAAGTGAACTGGCAGCACACCTGTGTGCCCTTTAATCACAGCCTCACCTAAGGCTTTGTCCTTACAGAATGGCACACTGCTACAGTCATCCCTCTCCATAAAGGGGTGAGATTACAGCCCCTGGGAATTATCGCCCCATTAGACTGATGTGTCTGATATGTAAGGCCATGGAATGCATCATCATGGACATACTTGACAAGAATATAGGGAATCTCCAAACTCTGGATGCCATGCAATTTGGTTTTGTGAAGGGTAGATCATGCCTACATAACCTGTTTGGCTTCTTTGAGTCAGTCACAAGAGCTGTGGATGAGGGCAAGGCAGCTCATACAGCCTACCATGATATGGCCAAGGCCTTTGATACCATTCCCCACTTAAGAATTATTGATAGACTCACCAAACTAGATATTGACCCCTATATCACTAGGTGGGCTGCAAATTGGCTCACAGATAGAACCCACAGTGTGAAAGTAGCAGACTCCAAGTCAGACTGCTGACCAGTCATGAGTGAAGTCCCACAGACATAGGTCCTGGGTCCTTTCATGTTTGGCATCTACTTCTTTGTCATTCAGGCCAACACAGAGGGACTACAGCTGACCAAGTTCACAGATGATTGCAAGCTGGGAGCCATTATTAGCTCCCCAAGTGATGTAGACATCCTACAAAAAGGCCTCACTGAGACCAATGACTGGTGTCGAAACCATGACCTTAAACTTAATGCCAAAAATGCGTCATCATTCCCTTTGGGAAAAACTCAGTTCCCACTAATTATCACATTGATGGTAGCCCACTGAACATTGAAGATGTTATAAGAGATCTGGGGACATAGGTTGAGAGCAACCTCTCCTTCGACCACCACATTGCCACTATGTTAAGAAAGTCCTTCTTTGTGGCACATCTAATTACCAAGGGTTTTGCATCCAGGAAGAAAAAGGTCATCATCTCTCTCTACTCTTCTCTCATTAGACCAGTTATCAAGTATAAGGCCCCATTTGTCATGTACCTCACTAAACACCTGGAAAGGCCACAAAAGTACCTCATGAAGAGGATCCTAGGCCTTAAACACATGCCTTACATGGACAGACTCAAAAAACTCCTGCTTTTCTCTGTCTCATATCGTCTATTAAGAGGTGATCTCTGCTTGACATACAAAGCCATGTATGACCCAGCCCTGTTGGAAATGTTACACCTAAAGAAATCCCAATCCCTCCACACCACACGCTCCAGGGACCTCAACCTCATTACCACAATCAACAGAACATACTGGAGGGACAGGTTCATAACTAGAGACTGCCCATGCTCTGGAATAGACTTCCCATACATGTCAAGCAGAGCACCTCACTGGCTCTTTTCAAGAGAAATCTTGATGTGTGGATGGGAAATATAAAGTTTACCCTGGGGATTACTCCAGTGGTTCTACTTGATAGAGGCACTGGGAACTAACAGCGGTATAATGCCAGGGCATTTATATGGGCTAGGTTCGTAAAGGCTCCATGGATGTTGGCCTAGTACACACCTATGAACCAATGAATGTATGAACAAATATCATCATATGATTTCTCTGCTGTGCCTCATCAACTCCAACTAACAACTCTTCATCATTCCCTATGTGCCTTATTGCTTCCAGCTTTTGCTGTACTGACTCATCTGGGTTAATATTACAAGTCTGTGCTAATAACCTAGCATTTAACATCACATACTGGCTTTAAATTGTTTATGTACACTAAATATCTACATTATAAACATCACTGGAGAATTAATAGTTTTACAGTTAAATAAAAGATTTTAGGATTTGTCAAGTGCTGCTTATCAGACATCTCAGGACAATCACTTCTCTCACCATACTGGCAAGATAAAATAGAATCTTATTTAGCTTTTTCTCACATTAATCCAAAGTTTTATTAACACTTTAATGTCTTATCTGTGTTGGAAGTTTTATTCATAAAGTTCTGCTTTCTGGTCACTACAATACTTTAGCGTGATCCAGTTTTATATTAAATTCTGGTCTAGGGCTATAACTCTGTAGTGCCATCATAATCAGGGCTCCACAGACAATGTGATGAATTACAAAACATGTAGATTATAATGTTTTCTTACAATGTTTCTAAAGCATTGAGGTTAATATATACCAAGAGGAAATCAGTCTGAGTGGCTAACTTATTCAGGACATCAGGTAAAGCCACTTGATCAGAAGCTACTGAAATGTCAATTAAGCACAGATTGTATGTAACACCCTCTTTCAAACAACAGTGGTCAGGGAAGAAATTTGTCTAATATTTTGAGTGGTTTGGCTTGTAAGATGTTGAACAAAGTGAAATATAATTACAATGTACAAGCTTAGAGAAGGTGTGTAGAGGACATATTGTATACAATATACAGGACAATATTGATGGTGCCATTTAAGTCTACACTGATTCATAATGGCCTGTTGCTTTGACATCAGTGGTCATAAAGACTTTTGAGAGGATGGTGTTAGCATACTTGAAGGATATTACACCTCCCTCATTGGGCCCCCTTCAGTTTGCTTATGAAGAGAACCAGTCAGTGGATGATGCATTTAATATAGACCTGCGCTATATCTTGCGAGTCTATATCACATAGTTGAAGTTTCAAAATTTCGACTATGTAAATATCGAACCCAGAAGTTCAAAAACTAAAAATTCCAAACACTCAGAACAGCAATTTTTTTTCCTGGAAAAAATAGATCGCTGTTCCGGTACAAAATGTGGAAACACACGAACACTATATACTGTTTCTAATGTGGGGGGGCTTTGCCCCCACACACCCCAATGTGGGGGGCTGTGACTCCCCCGCACCCCCTACTTAAATATACCAAATCCAAGATCGCACCACAGTGGAGGAAATAGCAAAGTCGTGGAAATGGACCACCAAATTCTTTCCCTGGGAAAGAATTCTATGTTCCACGGCTTCATTATTTTTAGACTTTGAACTTCCCAGTTCGAAGTTTTGGTGTTTGGACATTTCTGCATTTGGACTTATGATATACATCCTATCTTGCAACAACCCAGGGACATATACAAAGATTCTGTTTGTGGACTTCAGCTCTGCATTTAATGCAATAATTATTGAAATTCTTCACTTGAAACTCTCCCAGGTTTTCGTTCTTGCTTCCACCTCTCAATGGATCACCACTTTTCTAACCAATAAGAAACAGCAGATGAAACTGGGGAAATTTACATCTAGCTATCGCACGATCAATACAGGTGCCCCCCAGGGATGTGTGCTCTCCTCACTGCTGTTCTCCTTCTACACTAATGACTGCAGCTCTAAGGACTCCTCTGTCAAACGTATTAAATACGCAGACGATAAAACTATCACTGGGCTCATCAGGAATGGTGATGAGTCTGCATACAGACAGGAGGTTGAGCAGCTGGCCCTTTGGTATAGTCAGAATAATCTGGAACAACACTGTTAAAACTGTCGAGATGACAATGGACTTTAGGTGTGGTACAACAATATTATCCCCCCTCTTTATATTTACTACTGCTGTGTCAGTTGAGGAATACTTCAAGTTTTTGGAATCTATAATCTCCCAGGACTTGAAGTGGGAGACCAATGTAGGGTCCATCATAAAAAAGCACAACAGTGAATGTACTTTCTGTGACAGCTGAGGAAGATCAACCTCCCACTGAAACTGTTGATTCAATTCTATACAGCAGTCATTGAGTCTGTTCTCAGCTTATCCATAACAGTGTGGTTTGGATCTCTGTCTAATCATGAAAAAAATAGGTTACATCAGTCAGGTCTGCTGAAAATATCAGTGGTGCTAATTTGCCCTCCTTACAGGACCTGTACTATCCCAGAGTCATGAAAAGGGCAGGGGAAATCATCACCGACCCTTCAGGTCCAGGCCACCATCTTTTTGAACTATTACCATCAGCCAGACATTATAGTTTAATACGGAGCAAAACAAGCAGATATAAGAACAGTACTTTTCCCACAGGCCATCAAGTTTAGAAACAGTTAACTTAGCTTATTAGGCTGGGGTATTCTTTTTCCTCAAGCCTCTGAGGATTCTGCAGTATTGTCTACATATTGTTAAATTTTATTTCTTTCAGAGTTCATTTCAGTATTTCTTGCACTTTGCACATTGTATATATATCTATATATATATATATATATATATATATATATATATATATATATATATATGTGTGTGTGTGTGTGTGTGTGTGTCTCTGTCTGTGTGTGTGTGTGTGTGTGTGTGTGTGTGTGTGTGTGTGTGTGTGTGTGTGTGTGTGTGTGTGTGTGTGTGTGTGTGTGTGTGTATGTGTGTGTGTGTGTGTATTTACTTTTTTGTCTTGTTCTTAATAGTTGCATGTATGTTGTTTATGTAATCCAAACTTGGAGAGACACTGAAACCGGATTCAAATTCCTTGTATGCCTGCATACCTGACCAATAAATATGATTCTGTTTCTGATTCTCATTTGCAGGTCTGGGCACCTTATTTAAGCAGGATCTGTAGCTTGCAGCTGAGGCATTGGTCAAACAGTTTAACTGAGATGCTATGTGGTTCAAGAAGATGGTCAATAGAACAAGAGAAACCAAAAACTTACATTTAACACAAGTGCCTGAGTCCAGAACATTTGATACAAGATCAAAAAGCACAGAGATATGCAAACATAAATGAGCACCAAGCAAAAAGGTATTGATATGCGAGGAAACACTTCTGCCATGTTTTCACTAGTATCTGAACAGGAAAAAAAACCTGTTACCAAAGGAAGATAAGTATCCTATACTGATAAATACTCTAGAGTTGGAAAGGTATTAAAGGAGTCAATCAACTATATATATATAGATAGATAGATACAGATATAAATATACATCTGCATATGTATATATATATATATATATATATATATATATATATATATATATATATATATATATATATATATATATATATATATATAGAGAGAGAGAGAGAGATACATTTTTTTCTTGCAAAAAGCCCATGCCATGATAAGTTAAATGATAGAGTTAAGTAAAATGATCAATGAAAAGATTTGCTATAAAACCCCATGCTGTGTTTAGTGTACAATAAAAGTTAATTTAAATTAATTAAAATATAGAATTGTATGATGCTGCCAGAATATTTATAAAATAGTATATGTTATATAAAGGAACAAAGGGGAATTCAGTATACAGACTATGTATCTTTAATAATTTGAGAGCTCATAGAAATGACATGTACATACTGTGACACAATGCTTTCTAGAAGTCATTCAAAGTAAAGACTTTGAGGATGCTGATTTCACATCTCGGCTGTCTATCACTGTTGAGCATCCTGACAGACTTGCACATTTTATGAGATTTGTAACTTTTTCCCCAGCATTGTTGTTCTTGAGAGCAGAGTTTGTTGGTAAGGAGACTGCAACCACAAACAGCAGATAATCTTTGAGTAGGCAAAGGTAAGGAGACAGCAAGTAAGGATCCTGACTGAGGAAAGCAAGGGACGAGGTATGCCTATGCTATCATCACAGGAAAGCAGATGGATTTTAACACTGAATTTTGTGACTGAATTATATGGCAAACATTGTTAGTTCAACATACAGAATAGCTGTTTACAAGGGTACTGACATGTTTCTGTCAGCCATAAAATAGAAAACAAGTAAACGATAGTAGTATCTATAGAAAATCAAATAGATAGTAAAGATATAAGTTTGCTTTGAAAGATAAGAGCAGAGAGTGGTAGATAGTACATCTATTATTGCAAATATGAGTTTCTGTTGTTAGAGATCTAGTCATAGTTTCATAGGTTCATAGAAACATAGTAGTATAATGTTTTTAACCATTATTTCCGAAATTTTCTTAATTTTTGATCCATAAGGGCTAGAGGATGACTTTGATTTCTGCCGATGCCTTTTAGTACTTTACAAACTGACCCTGCCCATAAGGGACATGGGTGCCAATCCAGAAGTGAATTTACAAATCCCCATTCATTGATCAGGGTATGGTTCTGCTTTATGTAAATGGGAAGCCTGTTCCAGAGAAGGCATAATATGAAACACATCTGTATCTCCAGCATGTTATGTTCATGTCACAGACCAGGTTTCAGTCAATAGATCAGGTGATCTCATGCAGTTTGTCTTGCAAATGTATAAAATTTCCATCAGGGATGGATTTGAGAGTGCCTTCTAGGTTAGACATAGATCACCCTTTAATAGTCTGTAGGAGACAGAGCAAAGGGCTGGGGATTTTAGTCAATCCACATAGAACCTGTTGTTTATACCCTGTATATTTTTTGTAAGAAACCTCAAGACTGGTCCAGTTGTTGGAAGTGCCTTGTCAAATACATGCCAAAAAGTGCATTGTACTCAATTATTGGTCTGATGAGGGCCAAATACATCAGTACTATAACTTCCTTGGATCTGGATGACATGCCTGTATTTATAAACTGTGCCACATATGACTTTCTCACCACTGTGAACATGTGGTCAAAGTTCAGGCTACTATCTATCTGTGTACCTAGATCTCTCACCTCTGAGACCACTCTTGGGGGGGTGCTATTAATGTTGTAATTTGCAGGGGTATTTAACTTCCCAAACGGTATGATTATGTATTTTTTGGATTTAGTTTTAAGCTGTGGCTCTCACACCAATCATTTCTTTGAGTTAGACCCTTCTTAAGGATACCTACATCATTGAAAGATACAATGATTGTCCCACTTGCAGCTGAAGAATTCATAGAATTCATAGAGATAAAAAATTCATAGATTAGTACTAGGCTAACTGCCTGGTGGGCCATTTTAAGTTTTGCCAATTACCCCATGTGAGAATCATACCGTGCACCTTGTGCCTATAAGGTAAGCAGCTTAACCATTATGCCAGCCTCCCACAATTAAATGTAAGTACTATGCTAGCTGTCCTTGTAGGCCATTTTAAGACTAGCCAATTTCCCCTCAAGAGTGAGAGTCAAACCCTCCACCTTGCGCCTGTGAGGTTAACACCTTAACCATTATGCCAACATTCAGCCAGAGGCCTTTTCAATAGTTTTGACTTCAGAGAAGTATATTCCAAACAGAAGTGGTCCTAGCAGTGAACTCTGTGGTACACCTCTAGTAACTGGCTTTTTGATGGAGCAGGATTCTCCCACTCAAACTTGTGTCCTGTCCATGAGCCACTTGGCTATCCATCTGGTGAAGCAGGGATTTATACTCAGTTTTGTGAGTTTATCTGTAATACCCTAATGGGGAACTGTGTCATATGTCTTAGCCAGATCAACACAGGTAGTATGCACTGTTTTACCCTCATCTATGGCCCTAGTGACTTTCCCAAAGAAGTCCATCAGATTGAGCATGCATGATCTGCACTTGACAAAGCCAAACTGGGTTCAGTGGAGTGCTTGGAAGTCTCCTGTATCGTTACTTATCAGTTCTATTATTATTCTTTCCATGGACTTGCATATAAGACTAATCAATCTTATGGGTCTGTAATTTCCTAGGTCTGTTGATGGTTCCCTTTCATGCAGAGGAACAACTGTTGCTGTCCTCCATTCCACAGGGTCAAAACTAGTCTGGAGACTATGGTTAAAGAGAGATCTTAGTGGGTCTGATATGTCCTATTTCAAGCTATTTAAGAGGCATCCTTGGATATTGTTGGGACCCAACAAAGCCATGTTTTAGCTTTAGACAGAGCAGTAGTGAACTGTTCTTTTGTGATAACTGGTGGAGGAATGGGGATATTTCTTGGGGGGTAACTAGAGGTGATGGGAAGGTAACATTTGAGCTGAATTTATCAGCCATCAGAATTGTATATCTTTCTACATCTAACTCTGCACCTTGTTGGGAGGTGGACTTATGACTGCAGACATAACTGAAAAATGCTTTATGGTTATTCTTAGCTTGGGAGGCTATTTTATTTTCAAAATTCACTTTTGAAGTCTTGTCTAGTCTCCTGATTTGCTTATTTAGACAAATGAGGGAGTTTTTGTTCTGCTGTGCACATTCTCTCTTACTTCTAGGCAGGATTTTCTTTCTTTGGTTGTACAACCTATATATACCAGAGTCCAGCAGATGGCTTGCTTTCGTGATCTGGTACTGCCATTTCTGAGCAGTTGGTTATATGGCCATGCAGGACTTTTTTGCATGCCTGTAAATAAGCTACTTTGTTTCCTGGGTATGGAGGAGCTTGGAAATTAGCTATGCTATCACTTAATGGAAAGTAGTTTGTCTTAGAAAAGTTCTTAAAGGTTTTGTGGTTAGGTGGGAGTTCTAGTTTTAATTAATTTGAAGGGAAGTCACTTTGTCATCTGATCTAATCAGTGAGGACATTACACTTGGGGGAGGGTGCAACCTTCTCCCATATTTGTGATTTCCCGGTCTAGGATATTTGGACCCCTAGTGGGAGTGCAGACTGCCAATGCAAATGCACTGCAGCAGCAGCTAAAGTCTAGAAATCTTTGAACCTGCATGTTAGTGGTCATGTATGATTCCCAGTTAATGGAGGGGTAGTTGAAATCATCCGTGAGTATGGCATTGGGCTGAATAGTAAGTGACTCTAGTAAATTCAGGTATGAGGTATGGTTTACCTGTTTCATGGTGGGGGACCTGTAGCTAGCAAGGCTATGGTAAGGGATTTTTCCCATAGTCAATTGGACATGGAGTAGCTCAAGCATGTCATATTGTTTGACCAGTCTTGAGGTGTGTTTTTCCTTTATGTAGATGGATACACCTCCATCTTTTGTCTTTTCATGTGTTGTGGATCATCAGAATGTGTGAAAGGCATTATAACCTTGTACTTCTGGGTTGCTTTCTGTGGCTTTGAGCAATGTTTCAGTAACTGCACAGTTGTCTGCATTCTCCAGGGTTAGGAGTGTTTCCAGGGAGTGCAGATTCTTACTGAGACTCCTACCATTGAGCAGTAATACCTTAGCTTATCCTGAGTAGATTTTGCTGTGTTGGGGGATGCAAACCATGTAGGGGGTATAAAACGTTGCAGGATGAGGTGATATACCGGGGCAGTATAAATGCTCCTAATAGATAAGCAAGCTGCGGAATTAGAGGTTCTGGGGATATATTGTGAGACAAGGCAGGCAGAGTAGAAAGTAGGTAAGGCAAGGAAAAAAATGAGTAGATAGTAAGTAGAAAAATGATGACAGTCTAGCAAAAAGTGGCACAGCATAGACTGAGAGGAAAGAAGCTTAGGCTTGTCAACAGACAAGCAAAGGAGATGAAATGCAAAAGGAAGAGGAGAACATTTCACATGACACTGTCAGACACTTATGAATGAGACTTTTAAAATGCCAAATCACAAAAAAATGTAACCATCTCATCCACGTTGTCATAAATAAATAGGAGAAGAGATCTGGATGATCTAGTGTATATTTAGGCAGAATAGATAATATAAAGATGCATGAAGACCTTGTATATTTCTGAGAGGGCTTAGCAGACAATGTGCTGGACTATCAGTTTTGACGTAAGAAAGTTCAATCAGATACCCACTGAGCAGGTTATTAAAAGTTTAGACACATGAGGAATGTGTGGAGAAGATTGTCCTTGTAATTTGTGCCATATGCAAGTATGTGAATCATGATTTATTATAAGCATATGAATATGCAGCCTAACAGATGCTGTTAATATTAACCTGAATATTACCATATCCTCTGCCAGATTTAGAGCATATCCTTTCACATCATAGCACTTTCTATGCCAGCTTGTTCTAGTTTATTATAAATTGCTGACAAATACATTGCAATATTGTATTGCTACTGTTTTGTGCTGATCTTCTCACTTATAATTGGAAAAAAAGGAATTACAGTCATTATATGGTGCGTGTGAGGTATGAAACTCAAATGCCACATTTCTTAGTATACTAACTATTTAATTACAAGCATAAAACTGTGAATCTTAAAATGCAACAACATGCCTGGATATTTGTTGAGCCTTTAAGGTTTTCTGGTGATAGTTTATTCAGATTTTCAACCTTTAATATTTAGGTTGTTTACAGGGTCTCAAGGAACTTAATTGCCCAGAGCAGTCTCCTATCACATGTTTTCCTTTAAATATCTTACAGTCAGATAAGCACTTAACTAAATGATGCTTGCTGCTGGCACATCTCTGCATGCTATATTTAAATGAGGCAGATATTTGGCAAGTGTAACAGAAAAGAAAACAGAATCAAAACAACTTGCTGAGCCAAGGTCCTGTTTTTATACTAAACTTAATTAGTTATCTTGACTATTGTGTATAATTGCATTGATCTCTACACCTTGTGTGTGGTGAGTTAGTCTACATATAAAAATAACTTTATTAGCATTTGTCATTTTTTAACAATGCATTTTTCCCTAAATCCAACATTCTTCTACATCACAATTACTGGCTATACTGCATTATATACAGCCGTCAGGTTTTCTGCACATTTCCTTAAATGGATCAGTATTTCTCTAGTCATCTTGCTAGCTATGTCAGACATAAACAGCTTCAGTAGCTTGCTTTTAAAATGACAATGTTCTTTTGAGATGCATACAGATTACACTGCAACGTGATGTATTTCACTGAATAAACACATAATATTACCAACAACAGTTTAAATTAAAAATATGGGAGCTTATAATAAATAACGTACTGATAGATCTAATTAAAAGATACATTTAAAGAGTTACTTTTAACATGACCATTTAAATAAGCCAATCTTGAAGTGTGTTTGTTTTAAAGGCTAATGCTATACATATATTTTTTCTTTTTAATTTTAAATGACTACATTGTATATATTTTTCTAGTATATATATATATATATATATATATATATATATTTTTTTTTTTTTTTTTTTTTCTCTTTTGTGAAGTGTTTTTAGAGTAGTGGAGCTAGCACTGATTATATCTGGGGAATGCTTTTGACAGGCTACACAAGGCAATCACTGACCACTTGAGTCTGCATTTAAAGTGGAACCTGTGTGTTGAGAGACAGCCTTGCAAGACTATCTGCAAATATATAGAGCTGAGTATATTTTTCTGTATTATTCTGTATTATAGAGCTAAATTGTTGCTTAGATATCTGTTGTCTTAGTGTTCTGCAAATATACAGAGATCAGTATATATTTTTTGGTTTTATAATTTGCACTCTGATTCCTCACATCTCTGTTGAAACTTTCTTCCCCCCCCCCCTCATTTTGGTTTCTATTACTTGTGTGTTGTTAACTCATGGTTCCCTTAATTTGAACTGTTAATAGCAGCAGTCTGCATTTAAAGTGGAACCTGTGTGCTGAGAGACAGCCTTACAAGATTATCTGCAAATATATAGAGCTGAGTATATTTTTCTGTATTATTCTGTATTATAGAGCTAAATTGTTGCTTAGATATCTGTTGTCTTAGTGTTCTGCAAATATACAGAGATCAGTATATATTTTTTTGGTTTTACAATTTGCACTCTGATTCCTCACATCTCTGTTGAAACTTTTCTCCACCCCCCCCCCTGCTCTTGGTTGTAGTTTAAATTTGGTGGCTTTTGCAGTGCCCACCCCACTGTAGATTTGATCTAGGACACTCCCCCAGTCCCATCTCTTTACCGCATTCTACCTAATAAACCCTTTCTGCACTTGCTTTTAGTCCTTTTTAATTTAATTACATTTTTTCAAACTGTGTGTGGACTAATATTGCTACATACTCAAGTGTGCTTGCACTGCATGTGAATTGTTTTTACTACTGTTTTTGCTACTTTTCTGAAAAAAAAAATTGTAAGCCTGTTTCCTACCTTTCCTGTAATTAGTGTTCCAGATACAGATTTTCTGTATCCAGGACTATTTGTAAGCTTCTGAGCCCCCAAGCCTTTCTGTGTTGGAGGGAAGCCTTCTAGCTTATCAGTGGGAGTGGTAAGCACTAGGTAACCTGTCTACCACATAAGGAGTGGTTCTGGCCCAGAATTTGTAGTTATTGGCCGTTTTGGCGGTCTTCCATCTCTCTCAACTTTCTGATGTGAAGGCCTGCATTTGCACTTGTTTCTGTCCTGTAACTCCTGGGCCCATCTCATTTTCTCACTCAAAAAAAAAAAAAATTATCTGCTTTTACTGCATTTGTGTTTCTTCCTACTTTATTTTGCTTTTGTGTCATCTTAAAAGTACTCAATTTTATTTATTACTGCTTGGTGTAACTCATTCTAAGCCTTTTAGTTTAAGCATTTGGGCTTCAGACCAGTTGTTTTACATTAGGAAGGTTTGTGGTCTGCATTGTGGTGGCAGAACAGGTAGCTTACATCCTTCTAAGTTGGGAACTGCTGATTGAGGACTCAGTGTCTGTTATTCTAAAAGTGTATTAATTCAGTTATAAGCACTTGGGCTTCAGGCCAGTTATTTTACATTAAAAGGGTTCATGGTCTGCACTCTTGTGGGAGGAGAGGCTGGACTCTGCCCTTCTAGCTGGGAATTTCTGGTTAAAGGCTTATAGTGCCTGCATATCTAAACTGCTTCTTAGTGAAATTGGTACACCTTGTTTGCTGTAGCATAGACTAGATCCAGGCCTGCTGAATCTAGCTTTGTTTGTATAACTTGAGCACTAATCCAGGCATTCTTTAAAGTATTCAATTTTATTTATTACTGCTTGGTAGTAACTTGATTAAAGTGTAGCTATCATTCTAAGTCTTTTGGATTAAGCACTTGGGCTTCAGAAAAGTTGTTTTACATTAGGAAGGTTTGTCGCCTGCACTGTGGTGGCAGGACAGGTAGCTTACATCCTTTAAAGTTGGGAACTGCTGATTGAGAGATCAGTGTCTGTTATTCTAAAAGTGTATTAATTCTGGTTTAAGCACTTGGGCTTCAGGCCAGTTGTTTTACAATAAGAAGGTTTGTGGTTTGCGCTGTAGTGGCAGAACAGGTAGCTTACATCCTTCTAAGTTGGGAACTGTTGATTGAGGGCTCAGTGTCTGTTATTCTAAAAGTGTATTAATTCTGGTTTAAGCACTTGGGCTTCAGGCCAGTTATTTTACATTAAATGGGTTCATGGTCTGCACTCTTGTGGGAGGAGAGGCTGGACTTTGCCCTTCTGAGCTGTGAATTTCTGGTTAAAGGCTTATAGTGCCTGCATATTTGAACTGCTTCTTACTGAAATTGGTACACCTTGTTTGCTGTAGCATAGACTAGATCTAGACCTGCTGAATCTAGCTTTGTTTGTATAACTTGAGCACTAATCCAGGCATTCTTTAAAGTATTCAATTGTATATATTACTGCTTGGTAGTAACTTGATTAAAGTGTAGCTATCATTCTAAGTCTTTTGGATTAAGCACTTGGGCTTCAGACCAGTTGTTTTACATTAGGAAGGTTTGTGGCCTGCACTGTGGTAGCAGGACGGGTAGATTACATCCTTCTAAGTTGTGAACTGCTGATTGAGGGCTCAGTGTCTGTTATTCTAAAAGTGTATTAGTTCTGGTTTAAGCACTTGGGCTTCAGGCCAGTTATTTTACATTAAGAAGGTTTGTGGTCTGCACTCTTGTGGGAGGAGAGGCTGGACTCTGCCCTTCTGAGCTGGGAATTTCTGGTTAAAGGCTTATAGTGCCTGCATATTTGAACTGTTTCTTACTGAAATTGGTACACCTTGTTTGCCGTAGCATAGACTAGATCCAGGCCTGCTGAATCTAGCATTATTTTTGTGCTTGTTGTTTGCTTGCTTGTTATTTCCCTGAAACGCTAATTCCACCTAAAACGCAGCTTTTCAGCTCTTCTGTGGATCCCTAGTGATATCTGCATTGCTTACTCTACTTATTTACTTGTTTCACTTGAAAGAAAGTTACTGTTTGTCATTTTTGCATTTATATTACCTGTAACTCATTGCATTTAAGTTACCTGGCACTTGCTCACTAAAGCAATTATATAAGTCAGCACTAAAATATTAAAAGCACTACACCCTCACTAACTCCCCATGAGTACCTCGTTCCCCATTGGCCCTTTTTTTTCAATTATAAAGGAATTTCCAATAATATTCTAGCATGTCCAAAGGTCAGTTGTCAATCTCCTCTCCGGTCCAGCTGGTGAATCTGGGAATCTTGAGGCAATGTTACAACTGCCTCATGAACACAGACAACCCTCTCCTCCTCCCAACAAATTCCAACACATGTGAGAGATGCAACCATATAGCCATACTGGATGCTAAGCTCTCACAACTCAGTACTGGCGAAACCAGTCAGGAGGAGAAGGAAACCACACACACTACAATTCCAGTCTCACATAGACCTACCACGACAGCAAACCAAACACATAAACACACAAAAACATACTCGGAGGCTCTAAATAAAAATCTGCCTAAGCAGCAGAGACCTCCAAAGCAGACAACCAAGCAACCGCTACCCCAAAACAAAACACGTGCAACACATAGCTCACAAAGCCAGTGTGCCGAACAGTCACAGCCCTTAAGGCTAAACAACACACCTGATACACTTGTAATAGGTGACTCTATCATCAGGTACACTGATGTCCCGCTCACCAGGCTGAACAAGGAGAAGGTCATGGTGAGCTGCCTGTCGGGTGCTAGGATCCACCACATAACACAAGCACTCAGGTCACTCCAAGACAAGTACAAATATGACTCAGTCATTATCCATGCTGGTGTGAATGACCTGAGACGTACCTCCCTGGACAACATGAAAAGAGATATAGAGGAGCTCTCTGAGCATGTAGCCCAGGCCGGTATGACCCTGACCTTGAGTAGCATCTTACCCTCACCAAGAATGATGCCACAATATGAAGACAAGATGATCAATTTCAACAATTGGCTTAAGTATTGGTGTCATTCAAAGGGGATCCAATGCCTGTCAGCCTGTGATGGCATGCTCGACAAGCCACGATGCTTCGCTAGGGATGGCTTGAACCTGTCACCCCTGGGCTTTTGGATATTGGCAAAGGTTATTGCTACCCCCATGGTGCCTTTTTTAGGCAAGGCTCAAAAGACAAACCCACCTCCATAGGTATCACAAGGGATAAGAAACTGCTACTCAATGCCAGAAGTCTAAACCTCAAGATGCATGCACTCAAAACTCTCCTTAGCATGGACAACATCGATATCTGTGCAGTAACAGAAACCTGGTTCAAGGCTCCTGAGAGCACCCCAGCACTACCAGGTTATACCTTATACCATGCTTTTTGGCCCTAAAACTTGGACCATACCACAAAAGGAGGGGGAGTATAAATATTCGTCAAAGATACCCACACCTCCAGGTTGGTGGCACAGCACAAAGCATCAGAGACTATCCATGTGCAACTAACAGTGGGTAAAACTGCCTTCCAGTTTATAGCCTGCTACAGACTACCCTCCCAAACCCAGGAACCCCACTCGGCCTTCCTGAGAACACTGGAAAATATGAAGGTCTCTCCAAACACCATTATCTTGGGCGACTTCAACTACCCAAACATAGACTGGGAGCATTACTCTAGCTCCAACACCCTAGCCCAAAGGTTCCTAGAATTTATAAACTCAAATGCTATGGAACAATTTGTTACCACTCCCACAAGAGGGGAAAACATACTGGACCTGATCATCACCAACATGGGGACACTATGCTCCAGACCAGAAGTGTATCCCTCACTGGTAAGATCAGACCATAAACTAATCTCACTGGATATTCACATCCCGACTCCACCCCCTGCCCTGAAAACCACAGTGAAAACATTCTCTAAAGCAAATTGCACACTCCTCAAACCGAGGTGGAATCCTTCAAAGCCCCCGGGCCTGTGGAAAATATGTCCCAGACCGCAGAATCCGTTATAAACGCATTCTATGAACACCTTCAGGAATGCATGGATCATGCAGTCATGGGATAAAACCAAGACCCAATCCTCCAAAGGCAGACGTCCTGTCTAGTGGATCCCAGCCATAAACAAACTATACAATAGAAGGAGGAAGCTACTACATGATAGAGCAAAATCCCAAAAAGGGAAGGCATCTCTGATCAGTATTAGCAAAAAACTACGGGCACTCATAAAATCGTCTAAGGCCAGCTTCAAGAGAAAAATTGCACAGGACACTAAGGATAATCACAAGGCTTTCTTTAGTTATGTTAGGAACCTGGGTGGTAATTCCCAGATATGCTCAGAATTAGTCCAAAATGACAAAAAATACAGCAAACTCACAGACATTGCCAACATCCTAGCTGACAGGTTCAGCGCAAACTTCTCCCCCCCCCACCAAAAGGGCAAATATCTATCCCAGCAGAGTGCTGCCCCCCTGACATCTCAGATGCTCAGGTAAGAGCTGCCCTCTCCAAAGCAAAAAACACAGCATCAATGGGACCAGACGGTGTCCCGGGCTGTGTCCGACATGAACTCCAAGAAGCGCTAAACCCAAACATAAAACTACTGTTCAATCTCAGCCTTACTACAGGATATGCACCCAGAGAGTGGCGTACAGCAACAGTGGCCCCTCTCCACAAAGGTGGTGCCTCAACGGATCCTGGAAACTATCGCCCAATAAGCCTGACTAGCTTGTTCTGCAAAGCTATGGAAAGGATCATCATGGACCTCATAAATAAAGATATTGGGGACCTACAGACACTGAATCCTACCCAGTTCGGCTTTGTTAAGGGAAGATCCTGCCTCTTAAACCTGGTTGATTTCTTTGAAACAGTCACCAAGGCCATTGACGAGGGGAAGGTGGTCCACACAGCCTACCTGGACCTCGCAAAAGCTTTCGATACAATACCCCACTCGGGCATTATAGATAAGCTCACCAGCTTAAATATAAACACCTATGTCACTAGATGGGTTGCAAACTGGCTGAAGGACAGAACCCACATGGTTAGAATTGCTAGAGCCATGTCAGACTCCAAACCAGTTACAAGTGGCGTCCCACAAGGCTCAGTCCTGGGACCTCTCTTGTTCGGTATATATTTCTCGGAGGTACAGGCCAACACGGAAGGACTGTGGCTGACCAAGTTCGCAGATGACTGCAAACTGGGCACCATAATCGACTCTCCAGCTGACACAAACATCCTCCAAAAGGGTCTCATAGAAACAGACAACTGGTGCCAGAGCCATGGCTTCAAGCTAAACGCCAAAAAGTGTATAGTCATCCCCTTTAGCAAAAACAAAGTGCCCACAAATTACCACATAGGTGGTAATCCATTAAGTACAGAAGAAGTAATTAGGGACCTGGGGACCCAAGTTAATACCAATCTCTCATTTGACAACCACGTGGCCAAAGTGGTTAGAAAAACATTTTATATACCCCACCTAATCATGAAGGGATTCATATCTAGATCAGGGGAGGTCATCTTGCCTCTTTACTCATCCCTCATCAGGCCCATAATTGAGTACAATGCCCCTTTTGGGATGTACCTTACCAGACACCTGCAGCAACTGGAAAGACCCCAAAAGTACCTCACCAAGAGGATCAAAGGGCTCAAACAGATGCCATATGCTGCCCGGTTAAAGAAACTCCAGCTCTATTCAGTGGCATACCACCTGCTCAGAGGCAATCTGTACCTGACGTATAAAGCCATTTCCAACCCAGAATTAATGGACATGCTGCACCTCAGAAAATCCAAATCCCATCGAGCTACGCACTCAAGAGACTTAAACCTCAGCACTGAAATAAATAGAACATGCTGGAGGGACAGATTCATAACCCAGAGGCTCCCTTCACTCTGGAATAAAATCCCAGTCCAGGTTAGGCAGAGTCCCTCATTGACTCTCTTCAAGAGGAATCTTGATGAGTGGATGGGAGATCGTAGGTTTACCCCGGTTATCACTTCTGTGTCACTGTTAGACAGAGGCACAGTATACTAACCTCGAAAAAGGGCATAGCAAAATTAATTTAAAATGGGTGGCGAAAGCCAAACACACTCTGGCTAGGCTTATAAATGCCCTAGGGCAGATAGCCTAGTATGAACCTATGAACCTATGAACAAGTGCTGGATGAATACCAGATCCCTAAACCTCATCTCCCTGAAGCTTTATTCTCCACTGATGCTGGTATCTCCACTAAGAGGCATTGTCAGGGAATCATGCAGGCACTAAGTGCCATTTCACAGTGTTTGCCCCCTTTCCTCTGACTGTGAGATGGAGGATTTGATTATATTTCTTAGGAGTGTGAAAGTGCAGCTCCCCATGAAGGGGGCACTCTGGGAGGCTTTCCCCTCTGCAAAAAGCACTGAAAACAGAGTTTTTGGTTAGTTTTTCTTTTTCCAGGCAGTTGGGAATCTAGGGGCTAACACTTTAGCGATTTGTCATTCATTCACTCACAGAGGAAATTAAAGTATACCGAGTCATTGGATACATGTCTGCATTACTTATAAAACATGTGACAAAGAAGAATTCCATTGGGTATGAGAGGGAGTAAGACAGGCTTAAATATTAATGAGGAGTTACAAATGGTCAGTGATTGCAAATGTGAAGTAAATGGTTAAAATGATGAGCATATACCAATTCCATGATAAAAATCTTATCTTAATCTGTAGTATCTTCATTGAATGCTATTTTCAGGAAGAAAAATAAATAAATGCAATTTGTATGTAAGAAATCCCAGAGTATGCTGTATATAAAATGTGGACAAATACAAATATTCACATAATTTGCTTCATTTGGTAAATGGATTGCACACCTTGGCCAAGTCTATTTTCAGATGAAGTATGGGGCAAAAATTCCTCCAATAACATAACATGACAAAGATGAAAAAAATGAAAGGTAATTACAGATGCATAAAAATGCAGTAAATGGATATAGGCTTGTGATGCAAACTACAATGCAGCACACTATATACTTAATAGAGTACATATTATGTCTTCTATTTCTGATATACGGATAGTCATCAGGTAGCTGACATTTCTAATAATCCAGATTGTTTAATATAGCGAAAATGTACATTCTGTAAAGTTATGAATTCCAGTAGTTAATAAAATCTTCCCTAGTCCTGCTTATATAAGGAATAGTGAGGTTGTTTAATTGTACATATTAAAGCTCAGAAATAGTAACACACTATACCTTGTAGTCCTGGGTTTGATTCATTCACCTCTCGCCAGTTGTATAACTTTGAGTAAGTCATCACTTAACCAAAGTGTGCTACAGGGCTCATCCTAAAAAAGGGTCTATATTATATGGTCACACAAGCAGAATTTAGACTAAACTTTAATCGACATGTATGTGTCAAAGTTGCATATCAGCGAATGGCCAAATCATTGATTTCTTTCCAAGGGAAAGAAATCGGTTCAACATTCTTTTAAATCTGCCCTTTTCCTGAATGCAGTGTGATCTCGGAGTTAGTATATTTAGTTAGGGGGTGTGGGGAGCACAGCCTCCTACATTGGGGGGGGCGCAGGGGACAAAGACCCCCACCCCCCCACACTTCATAGTGTTTGTTTTTATGTGGTGTTTGTGGTTGGCCTATCGATTTCTTTCCCTTAGAAAAAAATCCATGATTTGGCCGTTTGATGATGTACAGCTTTGACACATATGTGTCAATTAAAGGTTAGTCAAAATTCTGCTCGTTCGACTATATAATATAGACCCCCCCCCCAAGAAAGTTGCAGTGCTTCCCATGTGGTTTAGTAAATTAGCAAAAAAAAAAAAAAGTGAAGAGTCTGCAAGACAGGAAAGGAAGCATGCTAAACAAAATGTAACATGGGAAAGAGATAATAGTAAAAGCACAGGATAAGTTGAAGACAAATGAGAACATATAAAGGAGGGTCAGGTAAGATAGATGCTAATGTAAAGAGAGTCTAATGATGGATGTAAATGAACTTTGCAATAAGACTAGAAGGCAGGGAAGTTAGAAAAACAGAAAATATAAAAATAAGGTAATACAAATCATGCTAGTTATGAGAGAGAAAAGTTTTAAGGCTTTGTCCATATTTCTTGTGCTAAGAGCTTGAGAGGTATGTTTAGCACATTAAAATAAGGCACTGACAAGCCCCTCCTTCACAAAGATGGCACATGTAGTGATCTGGTCAGCTATAGACCTATATACATGACCAGCCTCATCTGTAATGTGATATAAAGGGTCATTATGGAATTAGTGAACAAAGAACTCGGAAAACTACAAAACATCAACCCAAGCCAGTTACATTTCATCAAAAGGAGATCCTTCCTACTTATCCTGTTTGAATTCTTCATGACTGTCACCAAAGCAATGGACAAGGGAAAACACTGTTCACATTGCATATCTGGACCTCACAAAGGCATTCACCACCATTCTCAGTCAGGCATAGTTAATAATCTCATCCATCTAAATGCAAATATCTATGTAACTCACTAGATAGCAAACTGGATCACAAATAGAACCCAACAAGTTAAGGTGGGTTGACGTACCTCTACTAGGAGACCTTTCATTACTGCTCAGTCCTCAGGCCACTCCTTTTTGGACCTACTTCTCAGAGGTCAAAACAAATATTGAGGGCTTATGGATGACAAAGTTAGATCATCATTCTCTTTCGGCTTTTCCCGCTAGGGGTCGCCACAGCGGATCATCTCTTTCCATTTCTTCCTATCCCCTGCATCTTGCTCTGTCACACCAACCGCCTGCATGTCCTCTCTCACCACAAAGTTAGATAATGCCTATAAACTTGGTGCCATAATAAACTCTCCAAATGATACCAACATCCTTCAGGAAGGTGTGTAACAAACAAACTGCTGCTATAAAAACCGTGGTCTAAAACTAAACACCAAAATGTGCATAATTGTATCCTTCAGCACGGAAGATGATTCCTTCAACTATCTCTTTGACAACACTCCCTTAAATTTAACTCAGTAGTGGGTGACCTGGGAACGTATGTAGACAATGAAATGTTATTTGATGAGAACATGTCAACTATTCTTAGGAAGTCCTTCATTATAGCACAACTTATTAGTATTGGTATGGCATCCAAATCTAGGGAGGTAATCATTCCTCTGTAAACTGCATCATTAGGCCAATCATTGAATATAATGCCCCATTTGGTATGTACCTATCCAAGAACCTGACTCAGCTTGAGTGACCAGAACATTTTCTCACCATGAAAATCAGTGGAATAAATCACATAAGCTACCCTGACTGCCTCAAAGCTCTGTCCCACTTTTCAGTGCCTACCAGCTGCTAAGAGGACATCTCTGTCTCTCACAGACAGCCTCTTATTACCCCATCCTTGCAGATCTTCTATACATTCATAATTCCAATAATGTTAGAAAGATGTACTCTAGAGACCTCAATCTGCATTGCAACTTAAATAAACCATTCTGAAGGGATATATATATATATCAAACTGAGAATACCACTTCTCTGGAGCTGCCTTCCTGTTCATGTGAAGTTAAGTATGTCTCTTACTACTTTCAAACACAACCTGGATGCATGGATGGGAAACCATAAATTCAGCCCGTGTTTGGCACCCATGCTGGATGGAGGCAGCATTTAAATACCTGCTCCAGATTTACAGTTACTAATACTTACTATACAATGGGTTCTTGTACAATACTAAAGGATTATGTCACCCAAGGTTATACAAGAGTGGCACAAAATACAGGGGCCTTGGTACTAAACTATTAAAGCTAGAAACTCAATGGTAAAGCATGGCTAGACTGCTAAAGATGCTCATAGATCAATAGCCTAGTAAATATCTATGAGGGGGCTCCAATATCCTAGACCTGGTCATTACCAACATGGGAAATCGACGCTCCACACCTATGGTCATCCCCTCATTGGTCAGGTCTGGCCATAAGTTAGTCACCCTTGACATCCACATCCAACCTCCATCCCCCAGTAAGGAAACCTCCATAAAAAACTTCTCCAAAGCCAACTTCATGCTACGCAAGTCAGAAGTGACAAACTTCATGACACCCATGCAGATGGGAACTGAAAGTTCGACTGCTGAATCCTGCACTAAGGCACTGTATAAGCGCATCCACTCATGCATGAATCATGCCATCCCCAATAGAACCAAGATGCTCTCCTCCAAAAAAAAGGAAGACAATCCGGTGGTCCCTTGCCATAAACAAACTTTACAACAAAAGGAAGAAACTGTTAGAGGAAAATCCCAGGATGCAAAAAACTCCCTTACCAGCCTCAGTAAGAAGCTGAGATCCCTCATAAAATCCTACAAAGCTAGTTACAAAAATAAATTGCCAAAGATTCCGAAGACAACCACAAGGCATCTATAGCTATGTCAAGAATCTAAATGGCAATGCTGAGATCTGCTCTGAACTACAACAGAATGGCATTACATATACTGATCCCAAGGATATTGCCAATATCCTGGCAGATCGATTCAGTGCAAACTTCACCCCCCTCTCACCTCCTAAAGGGCCCATCTTAATACAGAAAGATTGCCAAATTCCAGTAATAATGGCCACACTGGTAAAAAAATGCACCCTCCAAAGCTAGGAATACAGCATCCATGGGACCAGATGACATCCCAGGCTGTGTACTACATGAACTACAAAATGAACAGGGACCTCACCTAAGTGTCATTTTTAATCCTAGTCTCACCTCAGGCTTCATGCCCACTGAGTGGCACACAGCTACATTTATCCCACTCCACAAGGCGGATCCACCTTGGATCCCAGGAACTACTGCCCCATCAGTCTGATGAGCCTGATCTGCAAGGCCATGGAATGTATTATCATGGAAGTAATAAACAAAGACATTGGCAACCTTCAAACACTGGAACACAGAGTTTGGGGTTGTGAAGGGCCAATCTTGTTTCCTGAACCTGACTGATGTCTTTGAATCAGTCTCCAGAGCCATGGACAATGGTAAGGTAGCCCACACAGCCTATCTGGACCTCACCAAGGTCTTCAACACCATCGCCCACTCTGGAATCATAGATAAATTTACTAAGCTGGGCATTAATCCCTACATCACTCGATGGGTTGCCTACTGGCTTACTGACAGAACCCACACTGTAAAAGTAGCCTACTCCAAATCCAGCTCCAGACAAGTGACAAGTGGAGTACCTCAAGGTTCAGTCCTGGGACCGCTCTTGTTTGGAATCTACTTCTCTGAAGTACAGGCCACCATTAAGGGACTCTGGGTAACAAAGCTTGCAGATGACTTCAAACTGGGAGCCATTATTGAATCCCCAAATGATGTGGATATTCTACAAGAGAGCCTTACAGAAACAGATGCTTGGTGCCAGAGCCATGGGCTCAAGCTCAATGCCAAGAAATGTACAGTTATCCCCTTTGAGAAAAAACATGTACCTGTGAATTAGCACATAGGTGGCAGTACACTAAACACCAAAAGTGTGATAAGAGACTTGGGGACATAGGTGGACAGTGGTCTCACCTTCGATAACCACATCGCCACAACAGTCAGGAAATCCTATGTGGCACATCTCATCAATAAGTGCTTTTCATCCAGGAAAAAGGAGATCATTGTCCCACTGTACTCATCCCTCATTAGACCCATTATAGAATATAACACCCAGTTTGGTATGTACCTCTCAAGATATCTGCAACACCTGGAAAGGCCACAGAAATACCTCACTAAAAGAATCACAGGCCTAAAGCAGATGCCCTATGCTGACTGTCTAAAAAGTCTCCACCTATAATTTGTCACATATCGTCTACTCAGAGGTGATCTCTGCTTAACATACAAGCCCATGTCAAACCCAGAGCTGTTGGACATGCTACACTTAAAGAAATCCCAATCCCTCAGAGGCACACACTGCAGGAATCTAAACCTTGTCATCACAATGAACAAAACATGCTAGAGGGATAGTTTCCTGACCCAGGTACTCCCCTGACTCTGGAATAGACTGCCCATACATATCAAGCAGAGCGGGTCTTTGGCCCTCTTCAAAAGGAACCTTGATAATTGGATGGAAGATATGAAATTCACCCCAGGGATCACGTCAGTTGCCCTGCTAGACAGGGGTCCAGGGAAGTAAATACTGTGGGAAGAAATAGCCAGGGAATTGTTATGGCTAGGCTTGTATAGGCCCTAGGGTCGATAGCCTAGTACCAACCTATGAACCTATGAAACTATGCCAGGATGAATTTCTGATTTTATGGGGTTTTGAATTTTACATCTCTAAATTTCATTGTGTGTGCTAGAATAAAATCTCAAAAAATGCATAATATCCAAATAGTGTGTCCAACATTCTTGATAGCTACTTGATTAATATTTCACCAGATCAGTGGTAGATTAAAGTACTGCTTCCATTAGGCAAAAGAGAACATTGTTGTCTGCTATTAGATTGCCCAACCAGAGCACTTAGCATAACATCCAAAGCCAAATCATTAAACACACACATACACACACAAACTGGAACTAATGCTATTACATAGACTTCTGTTCACAATGTGAAGACTAATTTCTGAACATTCTTGAGAATTTCCAAACTAAGCATATCAAATTTGTAAGTGTATAAAGCATAATTCTGAGCAGAAAACAAACAAGTGACCCAAGGGAACCCATGAAGTGTGTGATTAACCAACTATAATAAAATAATAAAAGTAACACTTGTCTTTGTCAGTCCCTTTAATAGAATAAATTGAGCTCCTTCATACATAGGGTACAAAACTTCATCAGAATCTAGATATACACAGTATCACATGATTCAATTAATAATGCTTTAAATCCATATATACCTAGTATATACACAATTGAAACATAACAAAAACCTTCCTGCTCATTTCACATAAAACATACCAGTCATAAACACGAAATTAAACACATTGAGTTAAATTCTCTGTGATCTTTTCATAAGCGGGCTATTGATATTGTCATTCAGGCCAGGTGGAGCCTGTGAGTCTAACCTGCTATAGATGTCCTTTACATTCTAAATGGTTTTACCAAGTTCCTGTGCTGTGGTTCTATATCAACTTTTCCAATCAAGTAAATACAAATTTAGTAAACTTTTCACAACTCTTTGCATGGTAATTATAGGCATTTGTTTTTCCTTTTTGGTACAATAATTGTGTTCATTTATATGTTCATGGAGTGTACACTCTCCCTATTCTTCTGTGCAGGACTAGCTTAGTCCTGCATGGAAGTGGCCGTTTAGGAGCAGCACGGCAGCATGCCAGGCATATTAATGAAGGCGCGCTGCCTGAGCTCCTAAACAGACACAGAGCACGTACGAGTGCAGGGGGCATGTCTGAGAGTAGAGCTCTCATAATATACATGCCCCTGCAAGCAATAACAGCAGGTTAGCAATAAGAATGAGCAAGACCACTCAAAGGTGTTTATATACTCCAAGCAACATCCCCCCAAGTTTATAAGAGCAATAGTTAAAATATAAAATATAAACAAGCTAATTTCTTTTTATGAAACAGATAAAATGTAACCATAGGTGCACAGGTTTGCTCATTGCTTAGCTACGTTTATTGCAGCTTAAATGGCACAAGAGGATAAATATCAAGATATATGCAAATGAAGCAGTACTGCAATAGTGTAGTGGGCAGAACATTCACCTTTCGAGTCTCACTCCAGTACATTCCATTTTCCATGTCAAATCACTTTATGAACAATATTTTATGTTGCATAGCATACTAAATAACATATATTTGTGAACTGGAGTACTGCATTAAAATGCAGATGTGAGGTGTCATTGTCGTAATATTGTAAAATCCAGAGATAAACACAAGTGCCCCATACAGTATATGTACACATGAATCAGGGATACAAATCGAAGGTACAATCTGTAATGAATGATAAATCTATAGAGTGTCCAAATCCACCACTTTCCCAAGAATCATTTTACATTACTGTCTAAATTAGTGTGGGGGTAAGTGAGAGTAAACACTATTAAGCAAGAGTAAGCATATTTAAGCAGTAGTAAGCGGTTTTAAACCCGTTTGCCTGTGGGTAAGCAATATGCACACAGATTAAGCAATATTGAAGCTAACTCTCTGTAAGCATATTTAACCGAAGGTTAATGAGGACAGCATTGCTTACCTTTGCGCAAACCTGTGCAAACCCACTTACAATTGCTTAAAAGTGCCTTAATCACTTTATATGCAATAGCCGCTGTTCTGGCCAGAAACAAAATAAACAGCCTTTGCCGGTCTTGAACCCAGGACCCTGTACACTATAGTCATAGTAGTTAACCACTAAGCCATCACAGCAGTACCTAAGGCTGAGGTATCACCAAACAGATCCTCACTATAGGAAAATCAAACTTAACATGTGAAACAGTATTATGTTGTATAACTTGGGCGGCCAAGGTGGTGCAGCGGTTAGCATTGTCGCCTCACAGCAAGAGGTTCTCCAGTTCGATTCTTGGCTGAGGTGCCTTCTGTGCAGAGCCTGCATGTCCTCCCTGTGGTCGCATGGGTTTGCTCCAGTTTCATCCCAAAGATATGAAGTAGGTGGATTGGACACTCTAAATTGGCCCTGTGTGTGCCTTCTGTGGAAGGTTGGGTGCTGGGCTAGCAACTCGACACCATAAAACTCCACTGCCAATCATGAGCGGACAGATGATCTGCTGTGGTGACCCCTAACCAGGAAAAAGCCGAAAGAAGAAGAAGTTATGTTACAACATAACATAAATATGTGAACTGTAGTACTGCATTAAGCCCAGATGTGAGGTGTCATTGTAATAAAGTGTTGAAATCCTCTAATAAACACAAGGACCCCATACAGTGTACATACACATGAATCATGGATGCCAAACACAAGAATAATAAATCAATGCCAAACAGTAAATCATATGCAAATTAAAAATTAAGCAATGCTAAGCATTGCACAGCCCAGCTTAGTAGGTGTAAGCAATGTGTAGGCCAGCTAAATCAGTTTGCCCATTGGTATACCCCTTTAAGCAATGCCAACCTCAGGTAAGCAGGTTTCGCCATAGCTTAGAATTTTCAAAACCATCCAATCATGGCAAAGTCAGGAAATCGGCCCTATTTAAACCCAACAGGATGGAATACATCTCATAACTAGTTGCTGCTTCTTCCTGTAGGCTCTATGACTGGTATGAGAGAGGGTGTGCATTTTTGGGTGCAGTGCTAGGGCATCCAGGAATCCAGAGTCATGGCAAGAATCCTTGTTAAGGACCATGAGCAGAGACTGTTGCAGGGCCAGTACCAGGGTTGCTAATACAAAGCAGAAGCCTGGGACCATCTCACCCATGACCTAACCAGTGCAACTGGCATACCTTGAACTGGAGAGCAGGTCAGGCATCACTATGCTGACCTGAAGCAGAAAAAGAGGGATCTCTTCGATCAGTGGATCCAAGAGGCTAGGAAGATGGGGGATGCCCTAGCCATGTGTAAGTATCAGTCCACTACCTTTTTAATAATTGCCAGCTCATGTATGTTATGGATAGGTATGGCTAAATATTCCTCTTATGTCTTTCACAGTCGCAGATGGGCGGGCTGCGAACCAAGAAGTCTATGCCTGTAGATTGCAACGTTGCAATGCGAGGCAGGTTAGTAATACTCTTGCATGTACTGTCATATGAAATAAATCTAAAAGTAGTAGAAAGTTAATTGCCTGTATAAAACCTGTATTGTTTAAGGCATGTACTGCATACACCAGAGAATATGTCAGGAATAGTCTCATATACGTTTTATGTAAATAAAAGCATAATAGCCTGACAATAACGGTCGAACTGCTGGACTGCTTGTGTTTACTCTGGTATCATATGGCAATGTAGAATTGCAATCTCTTAATAGTACTGTTGTATTAAGCACTGTTACCCACCCTGTGCTACATAAATAAAATGTGTAGGAATGTCTGTATATGACTGTTGTAATCACAAGAGGCCATATAGTACAACTGAGAGAGACTTAGACAGAAAACAGTGAAAAAATAGACAACATAATGCTAATAACACACTCAACTGAGACCTGAACTGTTGTATTTTAGCACACATAGCCATGGTTTGAATCCTGGGAGTGGTTGTAGACTGTATGCAGAATCATACCCCACAACTGTACAGATATGTCCAGAATGTCCAGTGAATTGGCCCATATCCGCTGCCAGTCACTCTGCCCCCCTAGCAAATCAGTGGGATGATCCCATACATTTAGGCAGCAAATAAGAAATACAACTAATTGTCAGACATGTATAAGAACAAACCTGTCACTCTAGCAACTCCCAAAGATGTTATGAGAGTAATAAGCCAAGTATATCCCATCACCTCCCCCATGTTGTGAAGCTGTGACCAGAGTGTGTGCAGTAACAGAGTGAGATGTATGTGCATAATACTAATGTGTAATCTGGTAATATGTGTGGCAACATTCAGGTAGTGCTAACAAACATTGCTCCCACAGGTCTGTCAGATATGAAAACTGTGCCTAGAAATAAAACATTGATATCATGTACTAGAACTCTTTACTCTGGTATTGTATGGCATTGTTAGTGTTGCAGTTGCTCTGCATAATAAGGTATTACTCATCACTGTCACCCACACTATGCTACATAATAAAACATTCTAGGAAATCCTGTATAAGAGTGCTGTAATTAAAATGTCAGCTTGTAAAACCACAGGACATTTATAGATAGAAATCATAGAAAAGATACACAGCAATATCTATATAGCACACTCGACTGTGATAGACACTGGGCCGGATTCGCTATGGCTTGCACAGAGTCTAAGAGTAGAGTAAGACTCCATGCAGCCATCATGTCTGATGAGCGATCCAGGAACAGCCTGTAGGGGTGTGTAAGAGAGCTCCTAAAACGTCTCTTACACGGACAGGGCTGGGATATGCAAATCACCTCAATTGCAGGTGAAAGGCATGCAAATGAGGTAGATTTGCGATTCAGGAAACCCAAACCTGTCCGAGTAAGAGCAGTGTTATTTTCAGAAATGTACTCAGTTGACAACTGAGTACCGTTCTGCAAATAGCAAAACGGAGCCATGACAGCTCCAAATAAAGGTTTCATCCAGTGCAGGAAGCATGTCAATGGCCAAATATACGGCCATTGGAAATGTACCCTGATACAAAATTAAAATAAAAATAATTTTATTTTTTTTCGCCCGATTTCCAATGTTTAAGCATAGCGCAGTGCCACACAAACGGGCTGCACTCTAAAACACAGAATACTACAAATTAAAACCCACAAATGTGGATGTTATTGAAAGTGGTAATGTACAATGCAAGGGAATGGCAGGCTGAAGTCAAGATGGTCACCGAGTAGAGGTTGCTAAGGGGGGAAGCTCAGTCTAAGACATGTAACCAAGCATTAGTAGGCAATCCTATGTAAATGAGTGTTAGGATAGTGAATCGCTAGTTTACATAGCAAATGAGCACAGTCAGTGGAGTGTAGGAGTAGGATATGGGGAGTAACAGAGTAGAAGATAGGTGACATCACAATGGGGGTATGTATGAAAGAAGTGAAGCTCATTGGAGCAGAGTGGCATGTGTCCGCTGTCATTTAGACATCATAGAAAGAGGTGTGTCAACAGGTAGGCCTAGGGAAAGCCAAGAAATGGAAAGTGTATGCCGTGGATAACACCAAAGTTTCTTGGTGAGCAGGTATGCGTGCGTGTGCGCGCCTGTAAACCCAAGTAAGACAGAGTGCGCGTGTGTAAGCGAGGGTGAGCGCATTTAAGCCGGAGTAAGCATGTATAAGGCTGTTTAAAGAGTTGTAAGCGCGTTTGCGCTGGTGTGCGCACGTTTTAACCCGAATAAGCTAGTTTTAGTCCGTGTAAGCATGTGTGCGTGCATGTTAGCAGCTGTGCGCGTGTTTGAGCTTGTGTGTGCGGTGCTCCCCCCTGAGGAAACAGAAAGGAAAAAGGAAGCACAACAAATAGTAGGAAGCTACCAGGGAGTACTAACAGAGCTAGCAGGTGAAAACAATCAGAATCAGGCAATTACACAGGCAGTACACTAGCCCAGCCCAGCCTAGCACTTAAAACTCTGCCAACAACAGTCCATTATGTTTCTTACAACAGACACTGCAGTAAGCTAACAGAAGTGAAAACTGAAAAAGCTTTACTGAGACAAAGAAATGTTAGGGGCTGCCATTGCTGTTATAAGGTGACATATGCAACATGCTGAGGGTGGTGACAATGGACATGCTGCTGGACAACCCACAGTGAGGAGACGGAGAAGAGTGCACAGGCCCAGGGTAACCTACCAGGGGCTACATGAGCTGGAGATAGTGGAGCGCTATAGAGTGGACAGAGACCTCCAGCAGCAAACTGTTGAGCTGTGCAGGCCACGCCTCACACACAGAACCAACAGAGGGGAACCCATCCCAGTGGAAACCAAGGTATGTGTTGGCCTAAGAATACTAGCAACAGGTACCTTCCAGAGACCAACCGGTGATATGATGGGGATATCACAGGCATCAGCATCCAGGATACTACACCAGTTCCTGGATGCCATGTCAGCACATGTCGGTGATCATGTATATTTCCCCAATTCCCGTGAGGTATTGGCCAGCAATATGCTTCTCTTCCAGCAAATAGCGGCATACCTTGAGGTAGTGGGTGCAATAGACTGCACGCACATACGCATCAAAGCACCAGCTGGCGAGCGGAGTAGGGTCTACTTCAACCGCAAGGGCTTCCCTTCCATCAACTGCCAGGTCATGTGTGATGCCCAGGGCATAATACTGAATGTGTGTGCAGGCTGCCCTGGAAGCTACCATGATTCCCATGTCTGGCATCTGACACAGCTGTACCAGACATTTGCCAATGGGGACATCCCACATGGTCAACTAGTGGGGGATGCTGGCTATGCACTGGAGCCATGGCTGATGACACCCATCAGAAATGCACACACACCTGAACAGGAAAGCCATAATGAGGCACACGCACAAACACATAATGTAATAGAGCATGTGTTTGGGCTGCTCAAGTCACAGTTCTGGTGCCTGGACACATCTGGTGGAGCCATGTAGTACTCACCAACTACATGTACCCAAATTGTCATGGTATGTGCTATGCTACATAATTTGATCCTGCGAAAACAGCTGCAGCAGGACCAGCATAGGCCTGGGCCAAACAGTCCCCCACCATTGCCAAGGCCATCACCGGCAGAGCATGACTCAGAGGAGGAACAACTTGAGCCTGCCCCAGTAGGCAGAAGGAGGTGTGCCCAGTATGCCTTGGCCTTGGTAAAGAGGCAATGCATAGCACATACACTTGCTCAGTAGGAACTCTGGAAATGATACCCCTCTCCGACTCGCACATAAAGTAAAAGGGATGCCTAATTTGACACTACCTGCTTCCAAACATGTGCAGGGAGTATAGTATGTGCATCTGACATAGGCAGCCCTGCAGCACCACCTAAGGCATGAATGCCATGTGTTAAGCAATATAAAGCAGTGCTAAACAGCAATTACCACCATGTAGTATATGCAAACAAAATTGCACACACCAACTAGCACAACTGTGGTCAATGTTGAGTAATATTGGGCAACGTCCAGCAATGTTGGTGAATATTGAGCAATGTCGGACAAGCTGAACAAAAGCCAACATGCTCATATATGCTGAACAGGCCCTTAAGCAGTCTGGTCTGCTCAGTATGAAAATATAAAGCAGTGATGGGCCTCAAACCCAGGATACTGTGCACTATAGTCAAAGTACCGAACCACTAAACCATGACAGTATTGCAGTGGTCCATCTGTATGACAGAATGTTGATAAGTCTATACAAAGTATTCCATGGAAACCCTGCAGGCACAGCATAATCCTTGTTGAGTTATGACACAAAGGTGAGTCCTGCAGTGAGAACAGAACCTGACTTTCAACACACACAGTATAAATGTTAATATTGGTCATGTTCGCACACATCAGCAAATGTAGTGGACATCAGATAGCAACATACTGAAGGGTCACACTGGGCATGCTCACACACTTGAATAAATCAAACAAATGTCAGGCAACAAAACATGGAATGGTAGAACTGGGCATGCTCACACACTTAGGCCATGTCTGAGTACAGCAGTGGGCCACGCATATCTGGCAGTTGCATGTGTTAACCCAGGAACCTGTCACTATACAGCAATCTGCCCTGTGCACACAGTTATATGACAACAGACACATCAATAATATAGTGGAACCCTGTCATAATCAAATATGTTTTGCAGATACCGAAGTTGTTCATGGAAACTGATAAAGCAAAGATGATAAAGACCTGCAAACAGTATCAGCAATAAACATTGTGCATCATGAACATTAGCATAGGTTCAGAGGTCGATACTAGGCTATCTGCCCTAGGGCATGTACAAGCCTAGCCAGAGTGTCTTTGGCATTCACAACCCTGTCAGATCACTACACTGTGCGTGTGAATAGTAGGTCACACAAGATAGCCCATGTACGTTTAGGCTAGTGTGCCTCTGTCTAGCAGGGACACAGAAGATATTCCAGGGGTAAATATACAATCACCCATACAGTTGTCAAGATGTCTCCAGTAGGTGGTCAGTGGGTGGCTCTGCCTATGTGAAACTGGGATTACATTCTGTAGTGAGTGGAGCCTCTGGGATAAGAATCTGTCCCTCCACAATGTCCTATTAACATCTGTGCTGAGGTATACATCCCTGGAGTGTGTAGCTCCAAGCGAGTTGGATATCCTGAGGTGGAGCATGTCCAGTGATTCTGGTGTGGGTATATCTGTAAACAACAGGCACACATCATATCTGAGTAGGTGGTAAGCAACTGAGTAGAGCTGGAGTTACTGCATCTGAACTATGCAGGGCATCTGTGTGAGTCCCTAGATCTGCTTGGTGAGGACCTTCCATGGCCAGTACAGTTGTTGCAGGTGTCAAGTAAGGTACACCCCAAATGTGGCATTGTAACCAAGCATGGATGTAATGAGATAGGGGCACAATGACCTCACTCGATCTAGATGTGAAACCATATGGGATAAGGTGGCATACATAGAAGGTGTGTCCAACCACTTTGGCAACGTGAATGTTAAAGGCGACAGTACGAACAAGTCATGTCCCCAAACCCCTAACAACTCCTACCGTATGTAATGGAGTACTACCTATATGGTAATGTGTGGGTACGTTGTTACTCCCAAAGGGGATGACTATGCAACTAATGGCATTTAGCTGTAGGCCATGGCTCAGGCACCAGTCATCCATCTCTGTGAAACCCTGATTGAATATGCATGTGGCAGCTGGAGAGTTGATCATGGCACCCAGTTGCAGTCAAGTGCAAACATGTTCAGCAATATTATCCCTGTGGTAGCATGTACGTAAGACAAATATATACTGAACAAGAGAGATCCCAGGACCAAGCCGTGTGGGATGCCATGTGTAACTGGTGTATAGTCAGACATGGCACCTGCAATTCTGACCATGTGGGTGCTATCCCTGATCTAGGTATCAATCCATTGTGTGAGGCATGTGTCGATATTAATGCTGGTGAGCCTATGCATAATGGGCCAGTGGGTTATTGTGTTGAAGGGTTTTGCAAGGTTCAGGTAGATTGTGTGGACAGCCATCCCTATGTTGATGGACCTGTTAGCCATTTAAAGAATACAAACAGGTTCAAGAGGCAAGATCTGCCCACAACAATGCTGAAATGTGTAGGACACAGTGTCTGTAGGTTCCCGATGTCTATGTGTAGGAGTCCTATGACAATATGCTCCATAGCTTTGTAGAACAGGCTACATAGGCTTATAGGGCAATATTGTCTGTGGTCCATTGTGGCACCAATTCTGTGGAGTGGGACCACTGTCGCAGTATGCCATTCCTTGGGTACATATCCTATGGTAACTCGGATATTGAACAGTGATGTAATGTGAGGGTTGCGTTTGTCATGATGCTCATGTATGATGCAGGCTGGGACACCATCTGGTCACATTGATACTGTGATGTACGCTGTGGGGAGGGTAGCACTCGCCTGTTACTGTGTGATGTCAGGGAGGTTATACTCTGTTGGGATGGATAGTTGCTCCTTAGGGGGGATGGGTGGGAGACATCTGCACTGAACCTATTTGCCAGGATGTAGGCAATGCCAGTGGGTTCAGGGTAGGTTTAGTCAGTATGCAGTAACTCACAGCATATCAGTGAGTGTCCACCCAGGTTCCTGACGTAACTGAAGAAGGCCGTGTGATAGTCCTACGTGTCAGTTGCAATTGTCTGGTAGAAGCGGCCCTTAGAAAAGTCCATGAGTGATTGTAGTTGTCTGCTAGTACAGATCACAGATGCCTTCCCAGTCTGGGATTGTGCTCTATCATGTAGTAGCGTCCTCCTGACATTGTACAGCTTATTAATGGCTGGGGTCTACCAGACAGGTCCCCTGCCATTGTAGTAGTGGGACCTGTTGTTATTTGGGATAGCACAATCCATGCAGTCCACTAGGTGTCCATGGAGTGTGTATGTAAAGGATGCAGCAGTGTGAGCCGTATATGCCACTGTCTCAGGATATCTGAAGGATACCACCCTGCTTTGGTGAAGTGAGATGTTGGCTCATGAGAAATTCACCAGGATTACCCAGGATGGGTGTGTGGAGGGTATATGTATGTCCTGTGAGATACATGTATGTTCTGACCTTACCAATGAGGGGTATATTGCTGGTGTGGAACATAGAGTCCCCATGTTGGTGATGAGCAGGTCCAATATGTATTCCCCCTTGTGGCTGTGCTGACTGGTTGTGCCAAAGCATATGAGTCCACAAATTGTAGTGACTGTTGGGTGAGGTTGTCGGGGCTTGAGTAGTATCCCCAATCAATATTTATATGAAGTCACACAATATAATGGTGTTTGTGGAGACCTTCATATTCTCCATAGTTCCCATGAAAGCCGAGTGTGATTCCTGAGTTTGGGAGTGTGTTCTGTAGCAGGCAACAAACTGAAAGGCAGTATTGCACAATGGTAGTTGTATATGTATGGTCTGTGATGCTTTGTGCAGTGCCACTAACCTGGAGGTGTGTGTATCTGTGATGTATAAGGATACCCCCCACTAGTTGTGTTGTCTGTTCCAAGTCTTGTTGTCAGACAGCATGGTATGAAACATAACCTGGTAGTGCTGGTGTGCATAAGCGAGCCTGAAACAGGCATCTGTCAGTGCACAGATATTGCTCTCCTCCATACTGAGAAGAGTCCTGAGTGGCCACAATATGAGGTTAACACAACTGTTGTTGAGCAGCATTACCCTTAGTTTCATTTAACCTGTAACGTCTATGGAGGTGGGCTTGTCTTCTGAGCCCTGCTTAAAAAAGGTACTATGGTGGTAGCAAGAGCCTTAGCCAGCAAACCAAAGTCCAAGGGTGGCAGGTGCAAGCTGTCCATAGTGAAGCTACGTGGCATATTGAGCATGTCACTATACACTGACAGACACTGCATCCCCTATGAATGAAACAAATTTGTTAGCCAACTGTTAAATGTGATATGTGTGTCCATATACTGTGACATCATAATTGGTAGGTGTAAGATACTAGACAATGTCAGGGTCATACTGGCCTGGGCTACATGATCAGAGTGTACCTCCATATATCATGTCATGTGGTCCAGGGAGTAACGTCTGAGGTTACACACACCAGCATGGACAATGATGGTGCCAGTCTTGTACTTGCTTTGGAGTGACCTGACTGCCTGTGTTATGCGGCAGATCCTGGAACCCAACAGACAGCCCAAAGTGACTATTCCCTTGTCAGGGCTGGTGAGTGGTACGTCAGTGTGTCTGAAAATAAGTGTCGCCTATTACAAATATATTAGGTGTGTTGTGTAGCCCGAAGGGCAATGACTGTGTGGCACACTGACATTGTGAACTTTGTGATATGTGGGTATTGTAGTGGGGTAGCAGGTGTGTGTCTGCTTTGGAGGTCTCTGCTGCTTAGGTAGAGTACATTTACAGCATCTGAGTATGTCAATGTGTGCTAATGTGGTTTGAGTGCTGTTGCTAGAGGATATGTGAGACTGATATGTGGTGTCTGTGGATACCTTCACCACCTGATAGACTGCGCCAGTCATGGGTCGAGAGAGTTCAGCTCCTTGTATGTCTATATAGGTGCATCTCACACATATATCTGATATTTGTCGGGAGTTGGATAGGACTGTCTGTGTACATGAGGCAGATGTGACATTGTGTCAATATCACAATATCCACCAGCTGGACTGAAGAGTACACACAAAACCGACCCCTGGACATGCCAGGATATTATCATGACATACTCTGTAGCCTGATCACAAAGGATCAGTAGGGTGTTAAGCGTGTAAAAGAGTATAACAGGGATTAGTGCTCATGTTCGTTAGTGTTTTGTAAAGAGGAGCTGAGAAGGACTCCAGACTGAATCATGATACCTCCTTCAGCTATGTCATAAATATCAATGTACACCCATATATGTCCTGAGTCAGGGCCAACTGTACCTGAGTGTCAATGCTGATATCATGACAGACAAGCCCATATGTACATACCCATCCCCCACTGTCAATAGTCCACATCATCATACCAGGAGATATCACATGTAGAATGGATGACCAGCTACCCCCACTGCCAAAAGCATGGCAGCAGGTGGAATACATTGATTCCCAATATGCGTCATGCACAAACTACAGAACAAACAGATCATGCACCTGAACAGTCAGCTGAGCCGCACCCCCTACACAGGATGTGGAACCGTTGAATGTTTCACAGCTACATATGGCACTCCCCACAAGTGTTGCTGCTCAACACACCATGGGAAGTCAAGTCCAGTACGCCTATGAGGTCTGATCTGCAAGGTCATGGAGTCCATCATGGTTGCAGTCATAAACAGAGTTATTGGAAGCTGACACACACACAACCCTACCAACTGTGGTATGTTCATGTGCGGATCATGGTTCCCAAACATGCTAGACTGTTTGCAAGGCAGCCACCCAGGACATACATCAATGAACACATCTACACATGTGTCACATAGACTTTGAATAGCTCTTTATCAACATCCCAGACACATGTAGTATCCACAAAACCAAAAAGCTGTGCATAAATATGTGTTGACATATGATGGAATGTCAATGTGTCCACAGATAGATCACACAAGGTAAAGATTCTGAGGTCATGTTCAAGCTGTTGACACCTGCTGACCCACATGGACCATACCTGGAATGGCATAAAACAAAGTGTACACACATCACCATGTCCAGTCTGATGATGTCACCATCCTATAAATACAGCAGGAGAAGGGAAACCAGCCAGTAAATCAAATAGCGTGCCATGTTAATGCGTCTCTTTTCAGTATCATAGCATAGTTAGGTAGGGGTTTGAATCCTGCAAGCTGTGTGTGGGGAGGAGGGTGTGTGTGTATGTGTGCAGTTTACTTTGAGAAGTGTTCCCTTTTTGTAGACTGGGAAAACTCAGTAAAGGAGGTACATTCCTCTTTGGAAAGTCTGATGATGTCACCATCCTACAAATACTGCAGGAGAAGGGAAACCAGCCAGTAAAGCAAACAGTGCTGTGTTAATAGGGGGGTGTATGTGTGTAGTTTCCTTTGAGAGGTGTTCCCTTTTTGGAGACTGGGAAAACTCAGTAAAGGAGGTACATTCCTCTTTGGAAAGTCTGATGATGTCACCATCCTACAAATACTGCATGAGAAGGAAACCAGCCAGTAAAGCAAATAGTACGCCATGTTAATGGGGAGGGGGTGTGTATGTGTGCAGTTTCCTTTGAGAGGTGTTCCCTTTTTGGAGACAGGGAAAACTCAGTAAAGGAGGTACATTCCTCTTTGGAAAGTCTGATGATGTCACCATCCTATAAATACTGCAGGAAAAGGGAAACCAGCCAGTAAAGCAAATAGTGTGCTGTGTTAATGTGTCTCTCTCTAGTATCATAACATAGTTAGGTAGGGGTTTGGATCCTGAAAACAGTGAGTGTATGTATGCATGTGTGCAATTGTCTTTGAAAGGAATGCCCTTTTGGGAGACTGTGAAAACACACTAAAGGAGGTACATTCCTCTTTGGAAAGTCTGATGATGTCACCATCCTACAAATACAGCAGGAGAAGGGAAACCAGCCAGTAAAGCAAATAGCTTGCCGTGTTAATGTGTCTCTCTCTGTTATTATCATAACATAGTTAGGTAGGGGTTTGAATCCTGCAAATGCTGACTGTGTGTGTATCACTGTTGGTCAACACGGTGTGGGTTTTGCTTTTACTACGGTATGACATAGTATGATGACAACAGTAAGTACATTGCAGACATCAGGTATCTGCGTGGCAAAATATATATATATGTACATGTCCCATCAATCAGTACATAGGTGTGAAGCCTGCATACTACATGAATACATTTGTTTCCATTGACAGGTTGTGCTGCTGCTTCTCAGATCGTAGGTCACATATGTATGTATGTGACACGGCTGTCCACTGTCATTTTCTATGGCCAAGGTCATCTGTGGCACACACACCCATGGCAGTTACTTAGAAATAGTGTGAGTGAGGGTATATGCCTGGGGTATATGTCAGACAAGGTCATACACAACAAAGTCTGCAAGAATGGACAGTCTTTATAGGTGTACAACTGCCTTGTGGATATGCATTCAGGCCTCTAATATCTTATGTGATACACCTTGGGAGTCCACAATACCTATGGATATGTGGATACCAAGGGACACATGACATAACATGTGTCTGTATGTACACAATGGCACCCGACATACATGTTGAGGGCTACCACCTGTGTGGTACTGAAGGGATAGTATGTTTAGTACATGAGGATGACTATGCCATAGTCGGCTTACTGCTATACAGCATGTATCACACAACAGGTATCTGTCTGCATGATACCCTTGTGTAGGATATGCATCCCATCCAGGGAATACATTGTAGGCCAATCCATGCATTCCCAGATTTGGATGGACACATCCTAGTGTATCTGCATGTACCTAAGGGGGCTATATGACACCCAGGTGTGGTTACAGTAATGGGTGGCGGTCATCACCACTGGTTAGTGTTATAGTGTAGCACCGGAAGGATCCAGTTGATACTAGGTTCCCTACTACTGTGTGTTATTTGTCAGGACATTATCCAATGATTGCTTATAGTCATGCTGTTGAGGTTGTGTATGCTACCAGACCACATATCATTGACTGATATTAACGGTATCACCCGCAGCATAGTGTCAACCCATGTCATACACACGTCTACCCATGTTAGTACATAACTGTAGTAGAATGCACACTGGCCATTGAAAGATGCAATGAGATGTTAACAATATGTATGACAGGGTATGCCACACGTCCCATGTGTCCACTATGCACGTACATCCAGACAGTGCGCACCCACCATGTTCGCAGATGTACACTTGCTAATCTGTACTGCACACATCACACACATACTGTCCACTCACTAACATATGCTGGTAACACATCACACATCAGCCAAGTGGCACATGGGTGGATAATACATACTCAGACCTAACAGTGGTGTAAACAATGCTACATTGACAATCAGAGCTTTGATGCATAATGTCTGCTCAGATATACCTACAAAGATGCAGTTACACTTCCTTGTTGAAAACTTGCTATTATTGCTACACTGCTATAGTGTCACCCTGTGTATCAGCACCATGTTAGCCTGCCCCTCCATTGATAATGCAGATGACAGGAGGTGGCACATGTACCAACATATGTCGATTGGCGGACCAGTGATAGACCCTGTCAAATCTCCTTGTGCCAAAATACATGTGTCATCACCACTATCCATGGCAGTGGCTTCAGGTCGCCTGACGCTTTCAACAACCCCTACCTCAGCACCTGTGAGAGGAAGACAGGAAACACATGTTACGGTCTGCACATGCACACATGCACACATGCACACATGAACACATGAACACATGCACCCATGAACCCATGAACCCATGGACACATGCACACATGCCCACATGCACACAGGAACACATGCACACAGGAACACAGGAACACATGCACACTCCTCACTGCAGCAGATACACACACACACACACAACAGAAATCCAAATCATACTCAATACTGGTTGAAGGTGGGTGACAGTATCACAAGGCAAACAGTCACGTCACACGTGTCAGCATGCAGAATAAGTGTTGATCAAGTCCATGCAGTGTGAGTGTAGACAGCCATAGTTAATGACAGTGTACATGGCTGTGGTGCATGTGTGTACATGTTCAGTGATTGCCTACACCCTGGAACACAATGTGTACAAGGACACGATATTTCTGTGCAAGTATTATAAGCTCTGCAATGTCCTGTGCACCATCACACACAGGTATACATACCATGGCTGCATGTGTTATCTGTGTGTCACATGGATTTCCATGTCTGATTGCAGTGTCTATGTCTGTAGCAGATAATTGCGGACACAGGTGTAGCACATGCATGCTATGTACACACACAGGATGAGTGGTGCATGTATACATGATGGGATACCAATACTGGACATGGCCATTGTAACAGTATGGGGTGTAGTATCATTAGCCATCATCATCTTGCATCATGTGGTCACTCAAGGCCACTAAAGTGTGCTAGACTACAGCCTAGCATGCTGTACCTGAACCGTAGTGCCGTGGCTAAGTTCACAATTACACAGCCACATTGCACAAGGGTGTGTGAGGTGCCCAATAGAGAACATTGCCTAACATGACTGTGTTATGTGTTGAGGAGTGCTGCACAGCCCCATGCTAGGCCCCTACCCCTCAGGTATATTATGTGTGGTGTGTGGATGACATGTGGGATACTGAAGTGTGACCTGGCAGCGGGTGTCCGGTTACACTATGTGTAGCATGTTGAGTTGTACTGCGTATGACAAACGTGTTATGTTGTGTACATGTGTGTCAACTATGCCTATCTAATATTCAGTACAGTGTTGCCACATTTGTGTCTGATGCTCTGTATATTGCATGTGATTGAGGCAGCTACTGACTTTACTGAGATGTTTCATGTCTCACAGCAAACATGCACAGCATGCATTATGCGTAGGTGTGTTATGTGTACATGGCCTACACCTCACCTATGACATGCACAGTTCAATACCAAGTTTAAAGTGTTAACACACTCACCAGCATGTATTGTCTGCCCTGCTGTCACACCAGAGGGACCTGCAAGAATATGACACAGTTTGTCAGTGGCCACAACTGTGGCATTGCTACTGTGAGTGTGCTAAACTACAGTAGAACAACAGGCATAGGTGTACAGATAGTATTCAAATTATCAGTATTGCACACAATAGGCAGCACAACTGCTAAACACAGTACACATCTCACATATGCATAATCTAACAATACAGGTAACAGTAGTCTACAGCTAGGGCATGTTACCTGCATGCTCCATGTCACCATGCTGGGTGGCTCCGGCCTCCATGATGACACATGTGTGATGTTGTTGCTGCTGTAGGCCAGGAGCCACCACACTTAGCAGCAGTTCCTCCACTCTGGTGATGGGGGGGTGTATGACCACCCCACCACCTGTGGCAAGCTGTTGTCTGTGGATATCAGACGCACGCTGCCAGACATGTCTAATTAAATCACTGCAGTGATGGCATACCTGCTCATATGTCTGGATATGCATGCCTATGTCATTTACCCGATGAACAAGTTCTTGCCACAGTGCAGTATGCTCCTGCTGGTGCTGGCTGGCCCTGGAAAACAGCAGGGTATAGTGCTAAACCAGGCTGTGGTGTATTTCCTGTTCCTCTGTGTCTGTGTAGGAGGGATTCCTGTGATGAGCCATAAGCCTGGAAGACAGGTAAACGATATGTGTGAGCAAGTCATGTGGCACACTTAACATTATACAGAACAGATATCAGTTAACTGCCATATATAGCATCTGTTCATCTGTCAGAGGATGCACACATTCAATACCACATATCAGTGCTCAGCCCACAACTGGCTGACAGTGCCTGCCACACTCCATATAACACACCAGTATACACCAGTATTCGGCACACTGTTTGGGATCCAATGCACAGCCTAGCCAGGGGGTACATATCAAGCTAATGCATGCAGAAATATGTCATCCATTGCAATGAATGTGAAGTACAGTTACAGTATAACCAGTAACCCACCCTAGTCGTTGATGCTATACCCCTACCTAACATATGTGCACAGTTGTTAATATAGCTGGCATACTGCTGTAACAGAGTATACATGTTGCTAGGTACACAAGCAAACCCTGCATCACACATGTGATTGTGGACATGGTGCAGGCATCATTACACATACATCAGACATTCATACAACACACAAATGTATGCTGACACAGATGAGCATTTCCTGTGTACCTTACAGTACTGTGTGCCCCTACTTACAGATACCTATGCTTGAGGTATGTGATCTGTGCAGACTACAGGAAACACACAAGACAGTGTTACCAGGGAATGTGAACATACACCATACTGTGCTGTTTAGGCCTACAGCTTCAAGTGGTACAACGGTTCAAATGTCGGCTGGATTCACCAGCAGTACCACTTACTGAGCATACATGTATTGCTTCAGCCTATGATGGGACACCACAGTCGTACACAAGGAACTACGTCACAACATATATCATCCTACTATGTCTGCATCCCAATAACTGACACATCTTACTCTGGCCTCACACCTAGGACACAAACGACCATGACAGAAACAACCTCATACTAAGCTATCACACCATTACAGACCTTGCACACATTCACTGTCACAATCATTCCACCTCACATAGCAGGTATTGCACTGTGTACATGTCTGTGTGCATTGTGTCATAAGTAGGTAATATGCTATTGGCCCTGGGGCCTACAGCAGGCTAGCCATATGATACCCTGGCCTTTGACACACATGTAATTAGATTTCACTTCCTCCTGTCAACAAGATACACAGAGGTGATTCCCAGGGCGTGTTACCTATCCCCCAGACAATCATCAGGTGTTTGTATGACATCTGCTACTGAGGAGCCTTGTTTGTTCATGCTGGGTGGTTTACTCCAGATTATGGCATATTTGCCAATAGGAGCCTATCCCTCCAGCATGTGCTGTTTAGTGAGGTTGCGGGGATTAGGGACCTAGGCCGTGCAGCCCAGTGGGATTGTGAGGTGTTGACATGGTGGTTGTCTGACTGCTATGGGTGTGGCATACCTCTGTATGTTCACCAGAGGTAACCTCTGGGTGGCTGGTATGCAACGCACTGTAGCTGTGGTTATGTGAGTCAATATGCATAGGGTATGTGTTTCAGGGAAGTATTACCTTTTGTGAGGTATGTCTGTGGCCTTTCCACTTCCTGTAGTTGTCATGTGAGGTACATACCACATGGGGCATTGTGATGAGTACAGGGGAACATTGACCTATATTTCCGTACATGACCAATCGTTTATGATGACACGTACAATGTAGACAGATTACAAGACTAGTGTGGCACTGTGAATATCAAAGGGAAGGCTACTGTCCACCTGTCTCCCATGTTCTCTTCTGACACCTTCAGTGTTAGTCAGGCAACCACCTATCTGGTAGTTAGTGGGTAAAGTGTTTTGGAATGGGGTATGGCAAGGCAGTATCAATATTGGTGTTCAGTCCATGCCTTGGTCACCAGGCACCTGCTGCAATATGTCTGACCCTGTGTCCCCTCTCTCACTACATATATATATATATATATATATATATATATATATATATATATATATATATTTATATATCACTCTATATATACATATATATCTGTATATATATATATATATATATATCTATATATCTATATATATATCTATATATATATATATCTATATATATATATATATATATCTATATATATCTGTATATATTTATATATATATATATATTTATATCTGTATATATCTATATATATATCTATATATATATATATATATATGTATATATATATATATATATATATATATATATATATATATATATATATATATATATATATATATATATATATATATATATATATATATATATATATATATATATATATATATATATATATATATATATATATATATATATATATATATATATATATATATATATATATATATATATATGTATATATATATATATATATATATATATATATATATATATATATATATATATATATATATATATATATATATATATATGTATATATATATATATATATATATATATATATATATATATATATATATATATATATATATATATATATATATATATATATATATATATATATATACACATACATATGTATCTATATTTATATATATATATTTATATATTTATATGTATATATACATCTATATATATTTATATATATATATATATACACATACTTGTAAACATCCACTGCTGTACATATACGTGCACATATATGCACATATACTGCCCACCTTTCATGGTGGTAATGTCAATTATGGAACAGTTGTAAGACATACAATTATGTAATAATATTGCACAGTGTTGTGCAGAATGCATTTCGCTGTCCTCAGGCCATATAGCTGTAGCAGACCTCACTGGCTGTAACTCAGTCTCACAGCATTTAACCACCACATGACATATACCTGCACTGCTTGCTGTTTTCAATGCCACACACTACAACCTACATAGATATGTGCACATAGCAACCTTCAAATATATATATATATGTCCAGCCTTCACTAACAGTTGCAGTATGTCCCTTGCCCTATGCACATCTGCATATACATATATATACGGACTGCTACCACATAAGGAGTGTTCACAGTATGTAGAGTGCCCTTCAGACACATCATTCGGATGCTAGCAAATACATCAGTGCAACATACCTTACCTTTGTATTTCAAACCTCAGTCTGTTTTACCTGGTGATGTTTTCTTTTTTCTTTTTTTTAGGTTGGTGTCTTCAACTGACTCTGTTTTTTTTTTTTGTTTTGGTTGTTTGGTGCCTCCAACCGCCTCTGTTTGTTTTTTGTTTTTTTTGGGGGGGGGGTTGGTGTCTCCAACTGCCTCTGTTTGTTGTTATTTATTAGGTTGGTGTCTCCATCTGCCTCTGTTTGTTTGTTTGTCTGTCTGTATGTCTCTCTCGCTCGCTCTCTCTCTCCAGTTGCTGCAATGATATTATTGCATGTGTGGACAGCAAGTACAGGCTGCTTTTGTAGGTATCTGCACATGTGCATGTGATGGTCTCTGCACCAATTGGTGCACACCATTTAGTAATTGCATGCAGCCTGCTGTGTGGTAATTGCAGTTCTCACTGTAATTTCAGGACACTGCTATAAAATGATAGGTTAGGTAGGCATAGGCCTTTCAATTTTGCAAGTTGGGGACCATGCTTATTTGCTGTGGACACTGTTGTGTCAGTCAGAAGGTTGGTATATGTCTCATATCTGAAGCTGGGTTGTAGCCAGTGAAATGCATGTTGTACTGAAACCTGACTGTTGCTTCTTCCAATACACTCTTCTCAGTGTGTAAGTTCACTCACACCTCCTAATGCTAACACTGGAGACATGGGAGTATGTACTTTCATTTGGAATTGGGGAATTAACTGGCATGCAACAATGCAATGTATTCCTATGGCTTTTCTATTTTCCCTTTACATTCACTCCTTGTAATGCATGCTATATTTCTTGATTGCAATGTATTCCTATGGCTTTCCTATTTTCCCTTTACATTCACTCCTTGTAATGCATGTTATATTTCTTTCAGCACCAAGTTATTATATATCTGCTATGCCTTAGTGGTACATCATGCAGACTGATGAGTCCAAGGTGTGGGGTTTGAGACTAACAAGGATATTTTATTTTGCTGCTGAGCAATACAAGGGCCTTGTCATACATAGAGACTAAGGCACTTTTAAGCAGTTGTAAGTGGATTTGTGCAGGTTTGCGCAACTCTTAGCAATGCTAAGTTACGCTTAGCTGAGCTTTTTGTATTTTAGCAATACTAAGCTAAGCTTAGCTTAGCTCATTTTATGTTAGCAATAGTAAGCTAAGCTTGGCGTAGCTTATCATATCTTAGCAATGCTAAGCTAGGCGCACATATGCGCACACTGGTGCAAACCCTCTTACTACTGTTTACAAGTGCTTACTCCTGTTAACCCCCACGCTCATGTCTTTGACAGAAAAGCAAATGGGGAGATAGGAATGTGGTGATAAAGGGTGCTCAAAGAGGGGAAGACAGTAGGGAAACTAGCTTGGGATGTACACGATGGGTTTGGAGAAGGTCCATAGCTGCCCATTTCTTTACCAGCCACAGCTGTGCATATGCAATACATTAGCTGGGATATTTGAAACCTTCCACCCCTGAAAGAGGGGTGAGGACATTTAAGTATGTTGTACTACCAATTATGAATATCAGGCACATGCACTGTTTGGGAACTACTATACTGTCATTAGTACGTTACTCACATCTGAACAGTTTGTGGTTTGTAATGACATTAGCACAGTCTGCTCAGGACGACTGGACATATTTCTGTACTATGTATGCCTACCTACTCCCTTGGTTGTGCCTGACTACACGGGTATATAGTACCTTTGGGTAGGGGTGCAGAACTGCAGTGTGCATTATTTATTATCGTGTGATGTTTATCTTACTGAACATGCAGAGTTGCTGTGTAACTGTATGTCTATGAAGGCTTGTAGTCTTTCTGAGTAGCTCCCACCTGTGGACATATCCATATGGTAGACAGAGGTCAGCCTAGTATTCTTTGACTGTGCACCACAGCAGTCTTTTCAGCATCTGAACAATGGCATTGTCACAGGTGGTTGCTAGCAGTTCATGGCTACATCCTTTGCTATTTCTGTGTTGTACTGCTACATAAGGGCATGCTTGTGGGATTCATTCTACAGCTGTTTGCAGAGTGTGTAACAGCAGACAAGCTGATATGCCTGTGTGTTTTTGACTCTTCCAGGCCTCCGATACTCTCATGTATATATTTGAACAGCCTCAGGGAAATGTACATATAACTGGGATACACCTGTCATATAGTTCAGACATTTTGCAGTTCAGACTTTTGGTGATTCAGAGCATTTCTATTGCTACACCTTTCCTGACATGCAAGCGGTGTCTACACTCACTTATTGACATTTGTTATTAAGTGAGATTCAACACCTTTCTGCATACTGTTAGTGCATTTCACAGGGAGTCAGAGCGGCACAGCTAACATTTGTTTACAAATCAGGGTCATCGCTGTAGAGCAGTCACTTTTGGGAGGTCTGGCCTGTGACCTTTGCAAATATGCCAGTGTGTATCCTGCTCTGATACTGTGTGGGGTTTGTAAGCTGCTACTGTAACCTTATTCCCTACTAGCATGGCTGATTCTCTTTTCACAGTCATGTCATGCAATTCAACAACACCTGCTGGTTAAGGCCCACAGAACAAGATTTGTGTTATGCCATTCCTATTTTCCCTTTACATTCACTCATGGTAATGCATGATAAATTGCTTTCAGCACTAAGTTATTATATATCTGCTGTGGTTTAGTGGTTCTTCATGCAGACTGGTGAGTCCAAGGTTCCAGGTTCGAGACTGACAAGGGTATTTTTATTTTGCTGCTGAGCAATACAAGGGCCTTGTCATACAGAGTGACTAAGGCACTTTTAGGCAGTTGTAAGCAGGTTGGCGTGGGTTTGCGCGATGCTTAGCAATGCTTAGCTAAGCACACACAAGCTCACACTCGCACACCCCCGCTAACTACTGCTTAAAAGTGCTTACTCCCGCTAACTCCCGCGCTAATTTCTTTTAAAAAAAAGAAAATGGGGAGATAGGAAAGTGGTGAAAAAGGGGGCACAGAGAGGGACAGACAGTAGGAAAACAAGCTCGGGATGTGCAGGAAGGGTGTAGGGAAGGCCCATAGCACCCCATTTCTTTAACAGCAACAGCTGTGCATATGTTGAAAATTTGGAGTGAGTTTTGAGACCTTCCACCCCTGAGAGAGGGGTGAGGACAACATAGTTTGTTGCACTGCCAATTAGAATTATCGGTGTAATTTTTTTTCTGGTACAGATTGCCCTTTTATTTTTTTTTTCAGGTGCGAGTGGTAAGTGAGGTAGGGGAAATAGGTATATTTGGGGTGGTAGGCTGGGGAGTTAAGCAGACAAGACAAACAAGATGCATACAGGGGTGGAATTTGACGCATGGGGAGGGTGAACACAATTGACGGGGAAGGTTGTTTGGAAATCGCAAGCCCATGAGCCCACAGATGGTAACAGTGGAACTGAGATCCCCACCCATAGGCAGTCAGCACTGCACCTTCACAGCCCCAGGGGTGGCTGTGCTGGGGGCTGAGTAGGATGGACAGGCTCACCCGTGAGACGTGCCACTCTCACCTCAAGTTGGCATAGGGGATCAGCGACTGAACGCTGGATCTCCCTACGCACCACAGCCTGGACCCTTCGAAGGGTGATGGGTGGCCCTTCTCCGCCCACACTTGCACGGGGGGGACGAGCCCCATCCCATGCAGTGCTTCCACCTGAAGGTGGCACAGGACCAATGGAGGAGGGGAGTCCGGGCTGGGCACCAGAGCCACTGGTGCCAGGTGCACTCGCCAACTGAGGAGGGACAGGTGGGTCCACTGGGACCGGCCTTCCCATATGTTCTGTGATTCGGTGTGTTTCATTACAACATAAACAACAGCATTCCAAATTAGTTGTAACAGCATGCAGTAATACTCCCATTATCCCAACACACCACAGTTCCAACAGTTGAACAGCAAACATAACACATGCATATATTGAACAACAATGGTTATTCCAACCGCATGCAGGGATGACTGGTAGCAACAGGCCACCATGAACGTGGTGTTTGAACAGGGCACATGCATCAACATGAGTGCAAATATTTATGGAGCAACAGGACATATATCCCGACAAATATTTAAGATTACACATACCAATTGAGGTGTGGAATTGCATGGTTTATGCACAAACAGTAGGGTGTAGAAAAAAACATCATTAACATCTTATAAACACTTTTACTCTACACTACATTCCTAGTGACTGCAGTTGTATATTCCCTACATGTATTATTACATTTGCCTAAACTAAGAAATAAGATCCACGACCAGTCAGCACAGGAACACAACGTAGTTTTAATTTAGGCGCTTTTCGGCACACAATAGACAGCCTTCATCAGAATACAAAATACAAATAAATTTCTCTCATTTTATACAAGAAAAGGCGCCATAATTAATCAATAAATTAATTAGGTAATTAGTTATTCATACTGAAGACACAATTTTTAAAGCAAAGGGTATATTACTAAGAAAGATGCACTGTGAAAATAAAACAGTAGATCTCTATGGAAATAAATATAACTTCCAACCATTTTATCAAGAAACTTCTTCTAGGCACCTAATAGGTACAGGTATATATTCATTTATGAAATATAACCAAAAACCACAAAATACCTCAAAGTGTAATAGTTAACTTACTAGTCATAAAGAGATGTGTATAAAATTCATGACTAAACTAAATTGAAAACATAATCAAAAAATAAAAATAAATAGAGTAGTCAATAAAAATGATCAAATCTAAAAATGTATATGGTGGTGAAATATAAATATATTTCTCAAATATTCAAAACACTTCATAAGGACAAACTAGTTCACAGATAGTTAACTTTATTTATTGTATTTATTCGATTAATTTTTTATTTATGTAGTATAGTAGATGTAAAATGATCAATTGTAATCTTGAAATTAATTATCTCGCCAAACTTCTTAACTTTAATAAGACGCCTATTGATAAAGCTTCATTAAGGCCTGGATAGTTACTAGCATTTAATTTAATTTGCCATTTCCATTCTAGCTCTAACAATTTAAGAGAATAAGGACCCCCTCTAGGATTAATATTTAATCTATCGATGATCAAAAATTGAAATACATGGTTGGGAAAACACATAATGTGTTTTGCCAGTGCATTGTCCGCCTTCTTGTGGGTAACTGCATAGATATGTTCATGCAGCCTATCTCTGAGTCTACGCTCAGTTTTACCCACATAGAAGGCGGCACATGATGAACATTTGGCCAAGTAAATTATGCCTTTTGAATTACAATTAAATCTATCACTTAATTTATATAGTACATTATCCAATGTAAATGTATTACTAACCAGAACATGTTTGCACATACTACATGATTCACATTTAAACATCCCAGTTGTCTTTCTCAACAAGTCAGATTGAAATCTCAAAGAGTCCTTCAAGTTTAAACCACGCCTGAATGTAACAGTGGGTTTATAACCTAATTTATTTATTAAAGATGTATTATTTTTTAACAAATTCCAATTTTTGTTCAAAATATTAATACATTCAGGACTCAATTTGGTATAAGTAGTGGTAAATGACACGACTCTATTTCTATCAATCTCAGAGATGTTAAATGGACTTTCAAGATTTATATCGGAATTTAACCTATGATCAGACAAATGACCGATTTCAACGTCCTTTAAACAATCTAAGTTGTAATTCGATTGGGCTTGATTGATACCTTCACCACCGAAGTTGTCAGAGAGGCTGTGAGGGCCTAAGCTTTGTATAGCCAATAAAGGCCTAAAGTGATTAATTTCCCTCTTAGATTTGACCTCGGCTATAATTTCGTCAATGAGCTCAACCGGGTACTCCCTCTTCAAAAAGGCTGTTTTTAAAGAAAAGACATTCCTCATCAAACTCTTTATTGAGAGTAACAATCCGGGCCGCTCTGACTAATTGCCCTTTGATAACAGCCTTCTTTTGATGAAACGGGTGACAACTTGAGAAGTGGAGGAAAGAGTTAGAGTATTACATTATTACATTTGCCACCATGCATTAGGTTGTGTAGTGGGTTTGACTAGTTCAATCTATACTTGACCTATATCTCACATACTAACTGTCCAGGATGCAGATGTTACTGCTACATATTTCATGGTTGCATTTATATTTCTTTATCTACATATCTGGATGTTTTCACATGACATTTTCACTTCTAATTGTACAGAACCGTGCATTTATTGAAGCACACTTACATTTCTGGGGAACATATTAGCATGCTACTCATGTGCCAGATTTACTTATGCATGCCAGCCAGTAACTGACTGTTGAGGACTGTATATTTACTTCACAGCTACTAACACTTCCATCACCCACTTTAGATGGGACTGCAGAACCCTGGGTTGCCAGCACTTTCTAACACATTACTATTTGTATAATGCAAGGGTACAACAACATTTCATACTAAGTGAAACAGACACACTCTGGGATTTAGACCTTTATTAATGACATTACATACTTTTCCACAGGCTCACTCCTTTATTTGTTTTAACGGTATATATGGCAGACTTGTTCACAACATATTATACCTTTATTAATAGGTTAGCACACTCTTTTTTCAGGCTCACTCACATATTGTTTTATATGATGGTGCCTGCAGAGATATTATTCCAGACATTTGTTACCTTTCTTAATGGGTTACTACACTCTTTTTCTGCCTCTCTAATGTTTTTATCTGACAGTACATGCAGAGGACTTATTCAGTCCATTTTATGGCTGTATTATTGGACTACAACACTTTCTTTCATGCTCTCTCCCATATCTTATATAACAATACATGCAGAATAATCACTAACCTACCTGGTGGTGCAGCCTTAGCAGCCTATCAGCATAGGCTTGCTGATTCATAACACGTTTACCTGCAGCTGTAAAGTAAATGAAGGGATATTGAGACATTCCTATCCATTATACATACTCCATTTTAAATCCTTACATACTGCATTCCATGGCTACATGCTCAGTTGTGGGGCATCCCGCATCTCACGGGCCTCCTGTAGCCACTGGTTCAGGTGGTCCTCCTTTTGTCTCTTCAGGTCTGCATGGTGGTGACGGACCTGCTCACCAGTCCGGGGAACGCCTGTGGCACTGGTGAGGTCACGAGCTAACCGGTTCCAAGCCTCTGCCTTGTACTCCATCCCTTGGAACTGGCCCTGCAGGAGTCTTGCCTCATGACAGTGGACTAGGAGCCAAACCATATATTTGGACTCCTCGGTGCCCCATCTCTGTGCTCAGAAGCGCACTCTCTCTCCAACACCAGACATTCTGACTGCAGATGTGAGCTACAATCAGTTATGGCATGTATTCCCGCCTGTGGGGCTTAAATATGCCACATCTCTCGCACTTTTTTGTGATTGGACATTTTGTAAAATTCTCAGCTGACTGCAGACCTGCTTAGTAATGGTTAAACTACCATTCCTAAGTTTATGAATGTTAATAGTGGCTGTTTCCCCTATGTTGTCATAGCTTAGTGGTTCTGTACTTTGATTATGATGTAAAGGGTCCTGGGTTCAAGACTTGTCATTCTTTTATTTTAATACTATCTAGACAGGCTACATTTAAGCAACTTAGCTCTATGTTGCTCCCCTGTGCCCTACGGTGCCCTGGTTTGCGCGGTGCGCACGTCTGCGCAAACACATTGTGCTGGGTAAAGCGCTTTTAAACGTTGGGCAACTCTATTGTGCTGGGTAAAGCGCTATTACACTATGGGCAACTCTGTTTAGCTGGGTGAAGTGCTATTAAACTATGGGCAACTCTGTTTATCTGGATAAAGTGCTATTAAACTAATGGCACCTCTGTTTAGCTGTGTAAAACATTGCTTAACAGCAGGCTATTATATATCTGGGTCTTTTCAAAATGTATATTTTGTTCGCTGATACATTTGCCATGTCACTGCTTTTAATAAAATTTTAATCATATTTGTCTGGTATTATTTCAAATACTGATTTAAAACATAAATAAGATGGGGAGTGGTGGAAACCGAACCGTGAATGCCTTCTCTTTGTGCATACACTCTACCATTACGCTATTGCTATTTGGATTAATTTGCATAAGTAGTTCTTATATGCTCTTCAATGTCACAATTGCTAACTGTGGTTAAGCAATGGGCACACCCACACAAACAAGAGCAAATACGGGCAACTATATCGTGGATTTAAAAAATAAATAATATTTTC
>NC_056733.1:1691924752-1691991090 GCF_019279795.1 Protopterus annectens
ACTGTCATGACAGGTATTAAATAATTTAGACCAGCCATATCCACACAAACCCTGCTAAACCAAGATTACTCCAAATGCAGAAAATCAACACTTACATTCTTAGTCATGTCTGGAACATCTCCCTCTTGTTTGTTGGCCTGTCTCCACTGTGTTTGTTGTTAGAGGTATATCCCAATACCATCTGTGATGCTGTCTGCCAACACCGACATGAGGTCCTGCCCTCAGTGAATGAAAAGGCCCAACACCCACATGATGTTCCTAGGTATAGGAGTGTCTTTCCATTCAATTGGCTATGGGAATGTTATCACAGCTGTTCCACATGCAATCAGCTAGTGGGGCCTGCAATTCATGCAGTGGCCATCAGTTGATCATGAGCATCACTTACAAAACACAAGCTGCTGCCTAAGCAAAGCAGGTGTACTTCTCCACATAAACCAGAGAGGGAGTGAGAGAGACAGACAGAGACAAAGTAAGACAGGGAGAGGGTGGGAGAGTAAAACCTAAGCATGTTTGTGTCACACACTTATCAGTACAGGGTTTCCAACCCCTACCGGGCTATGCATTGCTATCACATGTCTATGCAGTTTTTGCATGCACCACAGAGCTTACATATTAGGGAGCTGTCCAAAGGTATATCTGATGGTGAGTGACAACTTCAACATTGATAAAGGAGGGATAAGGTAGGTGTAGTACACATGCCTGTTCACATGAACAGGTGTCAATGTCAACACAGCCACACTCTCTCAGGGACTCACACACATTATCACAGGTTGTAGGGTCAGGATTAGACTACCTATCTAGCTAGTTTGCCACAAAACAGTAATGCGCAGGTATCACATGCACCACAGCAGTTATCAGGATGATATATGGGCAAAGGGTATGTGAAGGTGTCTGACATCAGAAGGCATGCTTCAGTAGGCCAACGGGAGGTGTAGTGAGGGTGAATGGCATCCAAATCATTATACTTCACACACACAAAGTCACAAGTTGCCAGTACTGACATGCATGGGTGCTTTGCTTCACAGGTGTGTAGTAGTTGACTGTACCAGTAGGCTGTACAAGGCTAGTTAAAGGGTATACCTTGGCATCACGCCACATAAAAATGGTCTGCAGTGTGGCCCAGGAGTTTAGTGTCTGGATTGGCCCACACAGGTGGGTATTGTATTCACCATCCAGCCATCTGGATTACTATTGTGGGTAGCCAGTGCTGTGCAATGCTTGCCATGTATGTGTTCTATAGTCCATGACATGGACGGTGTCTCGGATGTGCACACATCCCACATGCATGTTCTGTGATATATGGAAGTATACCTGGGGTGTCTGGGGTATGTTGTGTACACAGATTGTTATTATCAGATGTGTCATTTCTGGCCTCATGTGGTGGGAACTGGCAATGGACACCAGGTTGACCCTGCACCTACATTGACAGCATGATACAGGTATTCCCTGGTGTCAGTGGCATCTATCCATACAGGGCATGTGTATAAGGCATGGTATGTCCTTTGTGTGTTACATATGCTGGCACTACAGTTGTTGCAGGTGTCCAGTGGGGAACATAGTGAAGGAGCACTGTATGCAATTATATGCCTATTGTAGTGATGGGACAGGGTGACATGCCCTCTGAAGTCTGCTGCAATCACACCATGGTTACTATCTGTGGGCAATATGCAGGGAACTACCAACATAGTGTGTATGAGACATGGGTTGAGAGTGTTCTCTGGGTAATACAATGGTTGCCTAAATTGTTCGTTTGGCCTTGATGTCACATGTAGGGGTATGGATTGTCAACCCCAACCTATCTTCTGTTTGACATCTGTTATCCTTGTAAGGTGGACATTGTGACATATAATAGGCCCACCATATAAGAAATTTTCAAAACCCACTGCAAAATGAGTCCATTTGTTAAACACTCACAGCCACCTCCACACAGGATACATATGACAAACACACACCAAGTCTTACAGTTGCCATGTTGGGGATTAGAACTTGTACCTGACTAGTACATCAGACTACCGCATTATGCAGTTATAACACACGCCATGGAGATCATTGGACTATGCTTTTCCCAAAGGTGTATTTCAAAGTGAATGACATCAGCAGGCTTGCTAAAGAAAGGCAATGGAGGTTGTAGTGACTGTGACTGTCCTCAAAAACATTTCTCCCTATACAGACTTGCCATGTCTGGGAATAGAACTCCTTCCTAACTAGTATATCACACAACAGCATTATGCAGTTATAGGACATGCCACAGAGATTATTGGATTACTCTTTCCCCAAAGGTGCATTTTAAAGTGAATGACATCAGCATGCATGCCAAAGAAGGGCAATGGAGGTTGTAGTGACTGTGAATGGCCTCAAAAGCATTGCTCCCTACACAGACAAAAACACACACACACATCCACACTTGCCATGTCTGGGAATAGAACTCCTACCTAACTAGTATGTCACCTTACAGCATTATGCAGTTATAAGACACACCACAGAGATTACTGGACTACTACTTCCCCAAAGGTGTATTTCAAGGTGAAGACATCTGCAGGCTTGCCATAGTAGGGTAATGGGGAGTGTGGTGTGTGTGCTTGGGCCATAAACCATTAATCTAGAGGCAGACACACAACACTCAGGCACACACAGGTTTATATTCCACAGGTACATGTATACAACTGCTAGATGACTACTGACTTGTACAGTCATGTTGCACAGTTAGCACAAGCACCACAGACACTATAGTGCTGAGGGATACCAGAGGCAAATGTCTACAGTGATTGACATTTGCACATCATGTGGTTTTAGCCAATTGGATGTGTGCTGGGTGGGACAGGCCTCATGATGGAAGGCTCTTTGTCACTGTCACTCTCTTCCACACATCTATGTACGTGTATTTTTGTCCCATTATAGTGTGTTGTCCTTGGATATATGTGTGTATTTCTATCCATTGTGTGTGCCAAGCATGACTGGTGTGTACTGAGGAGTGTATGCACTAACATCTGCAACTGTCAGATATGTATGGTCCACTGTTGTTGCCAGACATGGGCTTCATTAAGTGTGTGAGCATGCCCAGTATGACCTTTCAGTATTTTGTCTGACATGGCCTTCATTTCTCTAAGTGTGGAAGCATGCCCAGTATGACCTTCTGTATTGAATGTGTGAATCCATTCCAGGTAGATTGTACTCCATTGCAGACTTTTGTGTTCTATACCTACAGCTAGCAAACAGTTTCTGCAGGATATCTGTAGATCGGTTGACAATATGGGGTCAAAATGGGCAAAAGATAGTGGGATACTTTAGGTAATTGTGTCTGTGCTGCATCTGCTACATGGCTCTGTTGTTAGCAGAGATATTTAGACATATGTACTGTTATACACTGTGATGTTTTATGGCATCAAATACTGTCAGGTATACATATTTGCTTGCAATGATGTCCTGGGGAACACATGGTGAATGCAACTAAGTCAAGGATTGTGGTCAGCAGCCTACATATTCTTGCACAATCATGCCATCCTGGAGGGGAAGCTGCAGACACTTGCTGCTGGGTCTGTGTAAATGTTTCAGCACCTTGATACAATGGTGGCAGAGGATCCCATGCTTGTACATCCATCAATGTGACAGTATGGCCATATCCTGCTGTGACCATATCTCACAGTTGTACAGATTCAAACAGGTTAACCAGAGGCAGGGGTCATAATTCTGGCCATTACCCCTTCACATTGTGGTTTACAAGCAGGTTTGTAGCCACCCATTATTGTGTTTGCAGCCAGAGATAGTATGTGCACACGGCTGAGTTTCAGACTTCACACACTCCATGCCGCCCATACTCCCATTCTATCCTCTTTCATACATTATGCAAACATTATCTGATATGTTCCCTATAGTAATCACCTCATCCCAGCAGTAATTTGGTGTTGGTCCACAGTTCATGCAGTAGGACATGGTGGACATGTTATTGTGATTTGTCCACATGGTCTTGCATTTGGGTTCTGTGGACTGTGTTATGTTGTTATTTGGGACTCCATGATATAACATTCATTGGCAGTATGGGTAAGACATAGGTTTTTGGCAGACGAGTGTAGGCTATTTGGTAGTGATGCAGGCCAGCTATAGCAGGCTGTTGCATTCTGTCACTCCTACAGTCCCAGACTGCAATACACTGTATTCTCCTGGGGTGACAGGGTAGGTGTGCAAGGTGTTCATGCCAATACTTTCTGTCAGTATTGATCAAGTGGTGTGGATGCTGGCAGGGTGCTGTTTTCAGCTAGGGACACACCTGCATGGGACACCTGCTCTGCATGCTGCATTCTTTCACTACTGCCATACACAGGTGGGGGTCATATTGTACTCATTCCCAACAGCAGGGATAAGACCAGAGAGGTACCTGTGGGTGGTGGTGGGGTGAGCTGGGTGCATGTGTGCTATGGACACTACTTGCATCTGACTCACAGATATGCATGGGGCATTCCACCTATGCTGGCTTGTGCAGGGACACCAATACTTCATTCCTATGACCGTTGTGGTCTGCCAGTGTTTGGCCAGACAACATTGGTATTCCCTACTACAAGCCCACATAATATGCTGCAAACCTGTATGTACAATTCAAAGGGTGTGTCCATTTGACAGTTACATATTATACACTGTCTGTCTGGGGTACTTCCCCCTGTGTACTGCTTGTACATCTGGGCCGACATTCATGCCATGTCTATCTTTCAGGTGGTGACACATATTACTTCCAAACATTTACTATGGCTTACTGCTGGAATGTGTTTTGCTGGGAAGCATTGTGTTTGGCACTGCAGTTGTGAGAACTTGGCCCTGTCATTAGCAGTACTGGGCAATGGCCACCAGGAAAAACCTCACCGCGCATACATACTGACCACTCTCACACAATATACAACACACACCAACCTAACACATACAGACCTGCATATTGTACACATGCTACAATCTATCCTGCTACTTTGGCCAGCTCAGGTAATCTGTGCTCCACTGTTATTATACCTACACATACATGTTGCTACATTTCTACAGAGGAGTGGGGGGTGGCACACCTGACTGTTATGTTACTACATTTCTACATAGGATTGGGGGCACTCCTGACTGTTATTACATTTCTACATAGGATTGTGGTGGGCACACCTGACTATTACTACATGTCTACATAGGACTGTGGGGCACACCTGACTGTTAATACATTTTTACATAGGATTGGGGGGCACACTTGACTGTTACTACATTTCTACATAGGATTGTGGGGGGGCACACTTGACTGTTACTACATTTCTACATAGGACGGGGGGGGGTGCAGACCTGACTGTTACTACATTTCTACATAGGATTGGGGGGGGGGGCACACCTGACACGTGTACACATTTGCTATGACTGTACTGGCATTTCAGATACTCCATTTCATTATGTATTCTAACCTATCATGCTGACTAGAGGCATATCAGTGTACTATAGGTCTTAGGTTTGATTGACCTACATTTACCCTTCAGAACTAACATCCCACTGTCTGACCTGTTGTAGTCTTTCTGTGTAGGTCTGGGGGGGGGGTGTTCTCCATAGCCATCAATCAGAGGCCTTAGCACAGCCTTTGTTTGTGTTTGTCTACACCTGTCCTGCTGGTTGAGACTGTTGTTGGGTATGTTAACCTCCCTGACTGGCATGTATGTGTCCTATGGACACACATGTGGCCCAGCACATTTCCTGTGGTGAGTTTTGTCACCTTGTCTAGTACTGGCTACTATGGTGACACTGATATTTGTTACAGATCTCATGCTGCCACTATAGATGTCTACTATCTGCTGGCATTCCATTCAGCCACCTGATTCCCTTGCATGCTCACATCCATAACATAGATACAAGTCATAACACATACTACTCCATTCGACAATTGGTAGGAAGAGTGACTTACCTTGTGGCTGTGCCAGTATTGAGGATGGTGCTGGAGGGCTGACTATGTCAGATGCACATAGTACACTCCCTATACATGGTTAAGCACAGGTAGTGTCATGTTTGGCATCCGTTTTACTGTATGTGTGAGTCAGAGAGAGGAGTCATTCCATGGGTCCCTACCATGTCAGTGTATGTGCTATGCGCTGCCTCTTTGCCAAGGGCTTGGCATACTGGGCACACCTCCTTCTGCCTACTGGGGCAGGTTCAGAATGCTCCTCCTCTGAGTCACTCTGTGCCTGTGCAGGCCTTGGCAATGGTCGGGGGCTGTGTGGCCCTACCCCATGCTGTTCCTGCTGCAGCTGTTTCCACAGGATCATATTGTGTAGCATGGCACATATGATGACAATTTGGGTACGTGTAGGTGGTGAGTACTGCAAGGCTGCAGCAGATGTGTCCAGGCACTGGAACCGTGACTTGAGCATCCCAAACACATGCTCTATAACTATTCTGGTCTGTGTGTGTGCCTCATTATGGAATTCTTGTTCGGGTGTGTATGCATTTCTGATGGGTGTCATCAGCGACGTCACCTGTGCATAACCAGCATCCCCCACTAGGTGACCGTAAGGGATGTCCTCATTGGCAAATACCTGGTACAGCTGCGTCAGATGCCAGATGTGGGAGTCGTGATAGAGTCTAGGGCAGCCAGCACACACATTCATTATAATGCCTTGGGCATCGCACTTGACCTGGCAGTTGATGGAGGGGAAGTCCTTGCGGTTGATGTAGACCCTACCCCGCTCACCAGGTGGTGCTTTGATGCATATGTGCATGCAGTATATAGCACCCACTACCTCAGGGTATTCTGCTATTTGGTGGAAGAGACGCATATTGCTGATAAACGCCTCACTGGTGTTGGGGAAATATATGTGCTCACTGACATGTGCTGACATGGCATCCAGGAACTGGTGGAGTATCCTGGATGCTGATGCCTGTTTAGATCCCTATGATATCACCAGTTGGCCTTTGGAAGGTACCTGTGGCTAGTATTCTTAGGCCTACACATATCTTGGTATCCACTGGGATGGGTTCCTCTCTGTTAGTTCTGTGTGTCAGGTGTGGCTGGCACAACTCACCAATTTTCTGTAGGAGGTCCCTGTCCACCCTATAGTGCTCCACTATCTCCAGCTCATGTAGACTCTGATAGGTTACCCTGGGTCTGTACACTCTTCTCCTTCTCCTCACTGTGGGTTGGTTGACAGCATTCTCATCCTCACCACCTTCAGCCTCTTCCCCATGTTGATGTATGATAGCTGCTGCATCCTCTATAATTTTTATTGCTTTTGTTTGGTAAAATTTCCCCGCTTGTGTCCACTGGTGGTGTAGAGTATGGGGGAAAAACCAGAGGGTAAGGTGTTTGCAGAGTTTATAGTGGTGTGCTGGGCTGGGCTGGTCTGCTGCCTGTGTAATTGGCTGATTCTGATACATTTCACCTGCCAGCTATGCTAGTTTCCCTTCCCATTGCCTTCCTGTTTAAGGCCAGGGGTGTGCCGCACAAACACAGTGCTCAGATGTGCACAGAGCTGCTATTTCCTGGTTTCGTTTTTTTTTCTTTAAAACCTGGTGCGCAAACCCGCTTTGGCAATGTAAAGAGTGCTAAACAGCCTCAGACACACACTCTTGCTTAGCTCTGCTAAGCTAAGGGCAAACCCAAGTCACAGGGCTTCAATAAGCTTACAGTATGCCTGACACCCCCCCCCCATGATGTCAGCTAACTCTTAGGCTTGCAAAATGGTATTCCTGCACTTACACGGCTGGGTGTTGACTAGCATTGAGAGAAAATCTGGGATTCAGTATCATTCCCCTCATTTACATCGGATTGCCTGCTAATGCATAATTACAAGTCCCACACTGAGCCTTCCCCCTTAGCAGCCACTATTCACTGGCCATGTTGCCTTCTGTCTGCCATTGAGTATAATGGCAAAATAGTGATTTTGGATATGATGCTTATTTCAGGTTTTATTTTTTTTTATTTTTGGCCCGATCCCATTTGCACACCACTGCCCTATGCTTAAAGAGCCGAAATCGACTAAAAAAAATAAAAGTTATATTTTTTTTTTATTTTGGCAACTGTTTTCCATGCTAATGGCCATATATTTGGCCATTGCCATGCTTTACACATACTATACACTCTTCATCTGGAGCTGTCATGGCTCCGTTTTGTAGTTTGCTGAAATGTACTTGGTTGCTAACCAAGTACATTTCTGCGCACTACACTAGTCTTGCACAGCCAGATGACAGCTTCTTGGATCGCAAATTCACCTCATTTGCATGGTTTTCACCTGCAAATGGGGTAATTTGCATACAGGAGCTGTGTCCGTGAAGGAATAGTGCAGGAGCACTCGTGCACGTCCCTGAAGCTTATTTCTGGATCACAATGCGAGCATATTGCCTCCAGCAGCTCCTGCACTATTTCTGCATGCTGTGCAGAGCTTGCTGAATCCAGGGGTATATCTTTTTTGTATAAAATTTCCCCATAATCTAGGTATGCACTATAAACTACTTCCTTGGTCCCACAATTAGCTTGAGGGAGGTTCATGATTTTATTAAGCCTAAATAGTGCTATAAGTATTAACAGTCTAAGAAAAGATCACAAAAAAAATCTAAGTTAATATATTCTATTTGATATTTATGATATGTTCATATAGGAAATGAACTGTAACATTTTTTATTGAGAATAACCATTTTTTCAGTTATTACAAGCAATGACCTTAAAAATAAAAATATATATATAATATACAATCCTGTATAACTTTAAAATAACAAAATGTTACAGGTTCATAGTTACATACTAGGTAACCCTTCTTCTGACAAATCTTTGCAAGCCTAGCCAATAAAACATATTTAAAAGTTATTTCTTGTTTCACTAGATGAAAAAAACAAGACAGAACAGAAATAATTTGAGGGTACTCATTCAGATTACAAGATTTACTTTGAAGATAGCAATGGGCTATTCTGTTTGGCATGCAGCAGGAGTTTCTTAGGGAGACAGGAGATATATTGAGATATGAGCCTTTTACCCCAATGAGTCTGTATTTGCAGATTAAGATACGCATTTTTTAACCTGGTAGTCAAGTAACGTTTTGCACCATGAAGAAGTAAGAGGTTAAGGTGAGTAAGGTCTTTTATGGCTCAAAAGGATAGATGCAGATCATCATGAGTCTGTATTTGCAGATTAAGATACGCATTTTTTAACCTGGTAGTCAAGTAACGTTTTGCACCATGAAGAAGTAAGAGGCTAAGGTGTGTAAGGTCTTTTATGGCTCAAAAGGATAGATGCAGATCATCAATGGTTAGTCTATAAGAACAAAGTAAAGGGAGAGGCCTGTTACAGGATGGAGTACAGGGAGGGGGCTTCCGTTGCTATATGCATATGCAGAATGCCCATAAATGACAGTAGTTACTAAGTGGCAGATGTAAAATTAGTGATCTACTTAATACAGGATGTCTATGTACATCTTGTTAAAGATGAAGATTCTGTGGAGCACTAAGTAAGACTATTTGCTATGAACAGTTAAATATTTCCAAAATACAGTGTCAGTAACAAAACAATGTTCCTTCACATTAATAAAATCAATTTATAATATGAAATCATCTATATAGTGTCACAAAATGACATGTACATTTTTTTAGGTCTACTTGACATTCTGGTCTGCATTGTTAATAAATTTTTACCCACAAGAAAAGTCCCAGTAAGCTGTAGGGAAACTAGTGTCATACCCATTATTAAATGAAAGAACAAGAAAGTCTCAGCTGAAAATTACATAACGCTTCATATACTATATTCAATAAACAAATGCATTTTAGACTTTTGTGAAGAATTGCTTTTTGAGACAAACATTCTGGGCTATCTCACACATGGATTTATCAGAAAGATATCCACAGTGACTAATACAGATTAATTATTTGATCTTGTATCAGGACCCATGAATAAATGTCTATTACAGACTTTATATATCTATATATCTATATCTCTATCTACGTATATATATATATATATATATATATATATATATATATATATATATAAATAGATAGATAGATAGTGTATATATATATATATATATATATATATATATATATATATATATATATATATATATATATATATATATATAGAGAGAGAGAGAGAGAGAGAGAGATACGTAAATTAAAGGCCCTTCACAAAAGTTTTTGAATTATCATTCAAAAATTAATAAACATGGCATAAATAAACATATCACAATCTAAATTATAAATTTTATTTCTGGTATCTAATGCAGATTTATGTAATATAGCAGAATTAATAAATGATTATACGTCACATATGATAAAACTAAAGAATATGTTTTAAATCCAGACCTTTATAATTTTTGTTTTAGTTAATTTGCTGTTCTTTAATAAGGTAGGAGATTCCGAATATGTTGGTGACCTAAAATGGGAAGCACTGTAAATTCAGTTTAGAAAAAAAAAAATAACTTAACTTGGACGACATGAATGTCTGGACCAGTGAAAAAATGTGCAGTTCAATCCACTTAAAATCTCGAGTGTGGAGTTTACTAATGCTCACTGGGGTGGGATATCACCCAAGTTTATTTTCATGGACAACACAGAAATCTACTTTGACATAAGTATTCCGGTTAATACCAAAGTGAATTTTTAATATACTTTCTACTGAAATGTTCACAATTTTATGCATTCATTTATATTTAATGATGCATTCACCAGCTTACTGGACAGTCATAACATATCTTATGATTCAAAATAAATCAGTAAGGGTACAGCATGTTGTATATGTTACATAATTCTGCCACATTCAATTCCTATTTTCAACACTCTAACTGCTTAGGAAAATGACCAATGTACTATCTAGTAAAATTACAATCCTCCTCCATGAGCACTAGTGTGAACTACCTCTAACCAGTTTTCCTTGATCTTCAAAAATGGGCATATTATTCATATGTTCATATATAGCTACTAGGTATGCACTGCAGGAGAACATAGAAGAGGCTAAACCAATTTACTAATTGCCTCAGAGCATTGTCCAGTTAAGTGACTTGCTGAGAGTTACCCAGTAAGCAAATAGTGGCTGAGGGACTCAAAACCAAAACTAGAAAGTAGACGATTGGTAGCTCTTAGTGCTAATCAGGTCTATGACACTGGATCGAAAACTGATTTAATCAAACGACTTTTACACTGGAAATGCTGTTGATAGAAATCGGTTTTGTGATATCACGGTACAGTGAAGATCAGAAAATTTGCCCTTTCCTCACTGTAGTGCAATCTCAGAGTTGGTATATATATATATATATATATATATATATATATATATATATATATATATATATATAGATATATATATATATGGTTACCTATCATTTCATCAAAAGTTCATTTCATCTAAAGTTCATTCCATCGAAAGTTCATTACATCGAAAAGCATTTGCCCCCTTCCCCAATGTTGTGCGACCCTGGAGTTGATATATATAGTTAGGGGGGGTGGGTGGTGTGGGGGGTGAAGCCCCCCACCGAAAATGCTTTTCGATGGAATGAACTTTCGATGGAATGAACTTTAGATGAAATGAACTTTCGATGAAATGATAGGTAACCATATATATATATATATATATATATATATATATATATGTATGTTTAGCGGGGGGGGGGGGTTCCCACAAAACCAATTTCTATCAATGGCATTTTCAGTGTAAAAGCCGTTCGATGAGATCAGTTTTTGATCCAGTGTCATAGACCCCTCTAATCCTGCATGCTAACTGCCAGGCAAATATTGAGCCTCTTCTTTATTCTCTTATTCCTAGAGAGAAAATACCATCAGACCAACATGCTGCTGCTGAAAACAGAGATGCCTCCTCCATCACTGTGTGAACCCATTACCGAAGTATTTAATATAACAAATATGTTCAAAAACCCCAAGGTTCTACAGAGTTCATCATTTTCCCATTCAAATTTCACCTCTAAATACCAAACATGATACTTAATCTTTTGAGACACACTTTATGAAAAGGCCTATAAGTGCTACATATTTGTCACCGTCTATCTAAGGAAGTAATGAGGATAAAGAATGAGGAAAAATAATCCTCCAGAGAAATCGCTCCATTTTTACCCTTTTCCCACACAATCATGTTCTGTAACAAGTTAAGATATCTACCACTCTGTCTGATAATTCATTCAGGTTTTGTCCTACCTCTTGCCTTTCAGCCTACACCTTTCAATGATTTTATTCCCTAACAACTCCTTTGTCTTTTGCTAGCCCCAGTAAAGATGTTAACCAACAATGAGCACATTTCCTTTGCAAGTTAACCATCGTTTATGTACGTTTCTAATGCTGTGCAATTAGACTTCTCATCACACCTCCCATAGGTGCTGCCTTCATGTTTGCTGGGTAAGGATCACCCCAACAAGCCTTCCACTGTTTCATCTGCCCTCAAATAATAGTACAAAACCTTTCGGAAATATTTATTTGATACTGTACATCTAATGCACGTCTAAAAAATCTATATCTTGTAACAGAAGAATTGAAAATACATAGCTATGATTTCTTCACATCTAGTATCAGTTGCCAAAATACTTCATTATGACTAAGCAGGAAAAAATGCTTTGTTTCTGGCATGTCCGACACACGATCTACATCTGTACCTGGAAATATGTCTCCCATTTTACAGTTTTATGGAGATTTTGTAGATATGTACAAATATATTTTTGCTACTTTTAAACTGTAACCACATTATTTACACATGTAGTAGGCTCAGTCTGCTTCTTAATATTATCCATACTCTATTTAAGATTTAGTTCATTCCTGGGTCTGCTCTAAAAAAAATAAAAAAATAAAAAAAAATAAAGAACTTTTAATAACACTGCCGAATCTCTCTCTAAATATGATGAACTCCTGGCAAGTCATCCAGGCTACAAAATGAATCTTCACACTCTTTAAGCTCCACTTGACCCTCAGTGGCTCATTGTATATTTATTATTGCTGTACATTGATTGCATACACAAACAGATAGTAATAAATATTCACATAATTATGGTTCTTCCCCTAAAGTCAAGCAAAAAGGTTCTAGAACAAAGGACAGATAGCCATCTATGGCACATTTAAAGACAGCAATACTATTCTTCAAAACTTCTGTTATTTTTGATCAAGTCTGCTAAACTAGAAGTGCTTGAAAGTGTCTACATAGAATTTAATAATCAAGAACGATTAACTTCTAGAAGTGTACAGCCTGCCTCCAAAAACTGTGCTAAATTCAAACTTTTGAAATGTACAGTTGTGGGAAAAGGAAATAATTAATAGTATTTTATAGACAAGCAGCATGAATACATTCATGAAATCACAGTATGTATGTAAGTAAATATAAAACAGCTAATAAGAAAATTGAAATGATGTCTTCACATGAGGACAGGATGGAATGCCATGTAAGCTCTCTTGGGTAAAGTTTCACATTCTATAACCTGGTGCCTAATTTGCCTCGTGATGTAATCACTGGCCAAGAAGTTTTCACAATTCAAAGATCCATTGAAGGTGTAGAAGAAGATCAGACACATATAATCAGAAGTACATAACCCTAGTAAATAGAACAATTCAGGATACAAAGTTTGCATTCAAACAGCAGTTGCAGGACCTACTAGATAAGGCAAGACAACATGAATTGGTGTTAAACTGGATGATTTTAATGCAAATATTAGGACAGACAGAACAGGATATGAGGATTGTCTGGGTCCACATGGATGAGGCATCCAAAATAATGAAAGATAGACAATTATAAACTTTAATTTGGCAAATGGCTTGATGGTGGTAAATACATGGTTGGCCAAGAGGGACAATTCTAAGATCACTCATTCATTCCAAGATGGCCGCTAACTAGGAGGCACACTTCACAGACAGCTCCTGACTGGGAATTAAAATCTAAACCAATCTTGGCTTAAACACGTCTCAAAACCCAGCAGAAATCAAGAAATCTAACAATATATTGGATACCAAACCATATTTTCAGAAGATTTCGCAAAAAGAAAAAGAAAATCACAGTATTTTATACTTATCTGCGAGACCACATGTGCTGACAGGGGAACATATATAACAGTACAGACTTCACTGAAAATCTGCAGTTTCTGCAAAGAAAATAAAAAATATCAATTGTAGTAGTATAGATTCAATGGAAGCACAAACAACAAAAACAAAACTTTCACAATTAAGCACTCCTGAGAAAGAAGTACAAAAAAACAAAGAACTGCAAAGCTGCAAACAGAGAAACAGACTCCCAAAATGGCAACTGAAAAATCTCTCTTACTGGAAAACCTTAAATTAGCTCTAATACCTCTGCAGGAAGAAATAAAATATTTTTCTACAAAACTAAATGCCTTTGGTAATACCTTAGACCAAATATCATCCAGACTACAGAAAAACAAGGAGAAAGCTCTACAAAATGAATACAAAATAGAGGAAATAAAAAAAAGTAACATTGCCACAGGAAAAACAATATGTGAACTGCAACAAAAATACTAGACTTAGAAGCAAGGTCCAGAAGAAACAATGTGCTTATCAGAGGAATCCCTGCATCATATGAGCAAACCTCCCTGCATGCTGCAATAACAGAAATATGTGAACTATTCCTGGATAAAAATGTGAGTTTACCTTTATATAGTCGATCTTGATATGGGCGACACGACTTCCGCAAATGCCGAAATGCGAACGTCTCCAATGTCGAATTCCGAATATGTGAATGACAAAACCTCACCTCTTTTTGACCCATGGTAGCAAAGGTGTGGAGGTTTGGCGCAGCCAGAAATGTCAAATGTTTTTCGATGTTTAAAATGTATCGTGGTTTCGGTTTGCGTAAACTGCGTCGATTAAATGGCCGTTCGACAAAGTGTGATCGACGATATAAAGGTAAACCAAAAATGTGGCAGTACAAAGCTTTGTAATAGAGAGGTTCCATAGAGCACTAAGAAAATCCCAAACAATTAATGCTCCAAGACAAGTATATTTGAGATTACTGAATGCAGCTCATGCCAACATGGTTTTACAAGCAGGCAAAATAAAAATACAAATCATGTGGAAAAGAAATATAATAACAGCTGCACAAGATCTACCATTAATAATCAAACAACAGAGACAAATTCTTTCAACATTTTTTACATATTTGATAAAGAACAAAATAAAGATCCAAATGAAATATCCTGCTTCACTGTATTTCCATTTTAAGGGTTCTGCATACCAAATAAAAAACAAAGATGAAGCAAACTCAACCTTCTTGAAAGTATTTAATGAAATCCCTCCAAAATAGCAAGGGAAAAGTAAGTACATTTGTTCTGCTACTGTAAACATTTCTAGTGCATCTATGATATAAAAACACTTAATTCCAGCAAAATAATGATGTCGTTATTATTTTAAACATTATTTTAGTAGTTTCTGATGTACCCTTACCTTAAAATACAAAAACAACACTTTAAAAGCTTTATTTTCCGTTTCAACGTTCTAAAAGCCGTTTTTCCAGGAAGCTGAGTCACAGCAAGCATCCTGTGACCTTTGACCTGATGCCAAAAATGTAAATAAGTCATCAGTGATATCAAAGCCAACAATCCAGGCTATGGTAGCCTAGAAATCACAAAAATAAACAAATACAAGGTAAAAGCAAAGCTATATCATCCACAGCTCGTATACATAAAAAAGCAGGAAGTAAAATCAAAGCTGCAAGGCTGTAAATTGAGAGACTGCTTTTTCCTTCAAGAATAAGAACTATACATGGCTTAAATTCCACAGAGGTACTGCAATATTTGTATCTCAATACATGTAAGCCCTTAAAGACAGTCTTGATTGCAAAATAATTCTAAAGCACTAACAATCTAGCAGATACAAAGGATGGAAGCAGTATTAAGTATGAACTGTGTAAGAAGCTATGATTTAAAAGATGCTTGCAGGGAAGAAAAGGGAAAAGGAAGAAAAAAAAAATATATATATATATATATATATATATATATATATATATATATATATATTACTTATGAAGAAGAGGTTAAAATAATATGAAACGGTTTTCACAATAATGTTAACAAACTGTATATATGCTCTTTCATGATATATCTCTTTTTTTTGCGAACTAATATCAGTTACTAGAGGAAAAGTATAGTGTTTATGCATGATGCATGGTAAGTAAAGCATATTGTGAAGACAGATTTGTATGTGTAATTTCACATACATAGTATTATTGAGGAAACAAAAGAAGTTTTGAAAGCACAAATTACAATTGTACTATATTTACTTAACAGTATATGTACTAGCAAAGTCAACTAATAAATAAAAATAAGCTATTAATGTCTGAAATTGCTGGGAAACTTGGAATATAGAAGCGTAAACATTAACTACCCTACTGCCTACTTGGGTTAAGAACACACAAGTTATTTTAGTTAGGTTGCTGCCTGGGGAGTGTGTAACCTGTAAATGTGTGATGTTTTTTGAATGCAAAATAACTATTGTATTATAGCTATATCTGTAGATAGGGATTGTTTTTTTAATTTCAGAATGTTGTTTACACTACTTGTTTATTGGATAATCTTTTCTCTTTCAGAGATTATGAGTAAGTGTTTAGGCACCAAGGAAAGTTTGAAAGAGGAATATGTCACCTTAATCTTATATCTAACTCTTTCTCATTCCATAGTAAAATGTGCGCAAAGTGCTCAGACAAGATTCAAAATAAAATACATAGATACCTCAGATATAAATAAACAAAATAGTATTCTCATAAAAAGGTTAATATAGCCTCATGGAATGTAAATGGCTTACAGGACACAAAAAGAAAAAGCTAGTTATGTATCTCATTTATAATTCAAGAACTGATATAACCTTTCTGCAGGAAACACACATGACTATGGAACAATGGGACAAGGGTACTGAAAAAAATTCTAAATGGATTAAGAAAATAATAGCAGCTGGAGACAGTACTTCAGCAAGAGGTACAGCTATAATAATCAAGAAATCATTTGATGGTAATATCATGAATTATAACTACGATGTTAAAGGAAGATGGTGCTATTTTACAACCTTACTGCCAACTCACAAGAATCCTGTATTACTGTGTAACGTTTATGGTCCATGTAACTACCAACTCAATTTCTTAATTGAATTATATAATTTGCTAAATAATCATCCAAATCACTCGATTATAATTGGGGGGGACTGGAATATAACTATTAATCCACTAAAAGATAGCTCAAATAAAAATCATACTCAACCTCTCCAAGCCACAACATTCCTATCAGAATTAAATGAGGGCTTCAACTTAATAGATCCATTTGAACTAAACAATACAGACACTCAAGATACCAGATACAATTATTTTTCCTCATATCATAAAACCTGGTCTAGGATTGACATGTTTTTGATTTCTCAAGGCTTGGCACATCATGAAGTGAGCTATAACACACCTAGATCTTTATCAGATCACGCTAAAATAAATCTGAAAATAACACATAACAAGATGGGGTATGAATTACACAATACAGCAAACTGGACATTAAATACAAATTTGCTGAAAAATAAAGAGGTAGAACAAGAGATTATTAAATTTCTAATGCAATTTAATGAAGATTTTTTTAAGTGGTGAGATTCCTCTGGACATTCAGTGGGCAGCCTTTAAAGTTATGGCTAGGGGTACTTTCATCCAAAAGGCATCATAATTTAAAAAACAAAGAAGAGAAAATATAGAGCAATTAGAAAACAGGCTAAGACTGATTGAAACTGAGCTACAAAAATGGTAATCCTACTATTGAGAAGCAAATAGCAAGATTACAGAAACAAATGAGATTATAACACAACAATTCTCGTTTACAGAACTCAGAATGCTACATAAATATGCAGAATGGGCACAAACACCTTCAAAAATGTTAGCAAGAATTATCAACTTAAAGAACCCCCATTGTAAAATACAAGAAATAAAATATAAAGACAAGACGTATAGATCTGATATTGAAACAATTGGGGTTTGTGAAGAAATATTTCAAAACATATATGGCCCACAAGAGTATATTAATGAGAACCTGTTTCAATCCTTTGCAAATAACTTAGAATTTCCTTAGGTTAATGAATCCCAAGCCAATAACCTTAAAAGCTTAATAACAGAAGAGGAAATTAGTAGGGCTATTGATAAAATAAAACCTGGAAAAGCTCCTGGCCTGATGGATATGTAACATAATTCTATAAACACTTTGTCTCAAGTCACACCAGTACTTTAAAACTATACAACTATATTATATAAGTTGGGATATCAGACCTATATATAAACAACTCCAAAACTGTGCTTATTCCAAAACCAAATACAGATCCCACAAAACCAAATAATTATAGACCTATAGCTTTGATTAAACTGGACATTAAGATTTTCTCAATAATTATAGCTCAAAGAATACAAAAGGTAGCTCCAGTCATAATATCATCAGAACAACTAGGTTTTATGAGTCATATACAAGTTAAGGATAACACATTAACTATAGATGCTCTAACCCATTTATTTGCTAAGGACAAATCCCCAAAATATGCATTATCTGTCAACGCAACAAAAGCCTTTGACAGAGTAAATCAGATTTTTTTACTTTTTATACTGTATAAATTTGGATTCCATAAGGAATATATAAAAATGATCAAAACATTATATACTAAAGCAACTACTACCCTTTATATTAATAAGAAAACTTCTAAACAAATACAAATAGTTAACGGAACAAGACAAGGTTGCCCACTACACCATATTTGTTTAATCTATATATAGAAACACTACTACTGCAAATTAGTCAGAGAACATACCATCATCTTATCTATGTCTCCAACACCCAAATTAAATACATAGCATTTGCGGATGATCTTAATATCTACTTTCAATATCCAAATACTGATTTAAATAAAATACTATCATCTATAGATACTTTTTCCATGGTATCCAATTATGAGATTAATTCCAGGAAATCAATCATATATCCAATAAATCCAATAGGACATAAAGAGTTTTACTTTCCGGAGACTAAGGTCAAAGTGCAATACACTCTGAAATATTTGGGTATAAACTTTAGTTGCAAAGTAATCTCAGGGTGTATGGAATTATCCCATTGCACTGATCCCTTAGATAATGGCTCCATAAAGCTTTGCATTGACTTCAGGAAGCTAAACTGCTTAAATAAACTTGATTTATCTTCCATGGGCAGAGTGGATGAAGTGACTAAGAAATTGAGCAAGGCTAGTAATGATTCTTATGACTTTAGATTTAATAAAAGGCTATTAACAAACCCTACTAGCCAAAGGCACTAAGGCAAAATGGACATTTTCCACAACAAAATGGGCTCTTCCATTGTAGACCATTCTGTTTTGTTCTCTTTGGATCACTTGCAACATTCCAGAGGCTGATGAACAAAACCATTAACAGCCAGTTCCAGACATACAACAGCCTATTAGGATGATGTTGTAATATTCTGAAGTCTGGGAAAAACATCTACTCACTGTTTAAGCTAGTTCATTCTCTCTATTGAGCAGGGCAACCCCAACTATGTGCAGGTTAGGTATGGTAGAGTCACATTATCTGGTATATGTAGTAGGTCAAAAGTAAAATGACAGGCTGAAAAAGTTAAAGCAGTGTTAAATTATCCCATGCGCACCAAAATATACGGCTGCTTTTTGCTGGATTCTTTTCCTGATTTTGTCACTATAACTTCCTGAATGACCCAATTAAAAGTTAGGCTGCATTGAAGGACAAATGGGCAATTTAATAGCGGAACACACCACACTGTGTTACACTGACATCACTAGCTTGAAACAACCAGACCCTGTGAATGGAGTTAATGCCCATGTCAGTCCATTAACACTGTGGTGGTTGACACTGTACTGATGATGGATATGAAAGATGAAGGGTTTGAAGGATAAAGCCCACTTGCGAAGCTTGATATTCCCCTCTTTCTGTTGATGCAGCCATTGCAAGATGAGTTGTCAGTCACCAAAAAAGCTTTTCGCTACAAGAGGTGGATTCTGAGGACCATCCAGTAGATAGTCATTCATACTCAGTTGCTAAATATCTAGTTTCATCCTTGTTCAGTTTCTATTCAAATAAATTGAATGGTCTTCCTCATCTACCATCTGTGACCATAGTATTCACAATTTCACCCTTGATTCTTAATTGTGCAGTATGAAGGATGTTAGAAATTCTGCCAGGACAGGCTTCAAACATAGTACAGCTTTTAGATACTAGATCACATATTTTACCTCTAGGTTCCACCTGACCCTCAGTGGTATATAAACTTTGACAACATTAAAAGATGAGACAAATGGTTGGAAGCATTTACTGTAAAAAAACAGAGACTGTCTTATTTGGAAAAAAATTAATGAGATGATTGCACTGAGAGCAAACAGCACCAGGGCCCACCATATTCAGCAGATGTACTTGTCCCCACCTCCACCCCTACACTCACTGTAGAGTTTATTCCTGGGTCCACACTATTAAGGAACTTTGCTTTTTGAGATTTTATATTGTTGAGGAACTCAATGTTGCCAACTTGTGGTGCCATTGTTCTGGGATATTGCTTATTGATGTGATGGTCTTTGCTTGTGCAACAGTGAACCATGGAACAGGGTGGTGCAAACTTTTGGTAGTAACTAGCCACACTGAAGATAGCCCTTATCTCTTTCTTTGTCTAGGGTACAGCCCACTTCTGTACTGCCACACTATTGCCTTTTGGAACTGTATCATAAATACCTTGTGTCAGGCATCCTGAGCATATTTTGTGGAGGGACTGACAGTGATCTCTGCTAGTCTGAATAAACGTAGAACAGCCATATTTAGATATGCAGAGCTTCTGCAAATCATTGCAGAACCTAATGGCCTCATTGGTCTTGAGGACTAAAACTATGTGACTATTCCACTCATTATTAGAATCCACAATGATTACCAACCAAAGCATTTCCTCACTTCCTGCTTGGCTGCCCTTCTCTGAGACTCAGGTATCCATTTGGGGTTAATCTGACCCTTTCAACTAGAATGTTCTCTGTGAGGCATTTCATTGAACTGCTTATACTGGCATGTCAGAGAACATTTCTCAGTGGCAGAGTAGGAACGCCCTCAATTACTGTTTTTTGTGGCTTGGATAACATCTCATCAACTATGACCTTAGGTATGGATTTTAGCCTTTTTCCTGTCATACAATCACCTGCATTAGCTGCCAGACTGTATAGGGCTGCCTCTGCCTCTTTCCATGGTTCCCATTTATTTGATAAATTTGTTCTTCACATCTTTTATTGCTTTGTTTAACCCAATAATTTTCTTGGCTTACAACTTCTAAGCCTGTAAATGGTTCTTCCCTTCTGGTTATAAATCATTTTTTCCCAAATACATGGTCTCTGATCTGAAACTCCCACACTCTGGCTTTGCTGGTGAATACCCTCTTCTCAGCTAATGGCGCTTCTAATATTCACATTGGCTATTGGTATCATGGTCTTTAACCAATTTTGTATAGAGGTATACTACACTAACATTGTTTTAAAGAGAGTTGCCTCCTTGTCCCATGTTACCATAGCTGTATCTAACAGTCCTATATGATGTCTCCAGTAAAGAAGCTCAAAGGAATAGAATCCTGTGAAATATTGGAGAACCATGTGGATGACAAATAATAGTTACATTAACAATTGGTCTGAATTTTTGCAATGTTATTTTATCACTTTTCTTAAAATGAGTATTGGTATCCTATGATGTCACTCCACTGGACCATCAGTTTGTGGATAGTGCACAGAACCCCTGAACTGCTTCAGTCAAGTTTTGACATAAATAATGTATGATCTATTGATCTTTAAAAAAGGGGTTCCTTGGTCTGAGATGATCTGCTTTGGTATGCCCACTCTAGAGGATATTATGACAAACATGCTTGCTATAGCTTTAGAATTACTCTTTTACTGAGGCTTGCTTCAGAGTATTTAGCTGTGTAATCAGTATGACCAAAATAGGTAGGTACTCAGTACTGAACTTGATTAATGAACCCACAATGTCCCATATCAGTCCTTCTAAATGGAATATGATGGGCATAAAGTATCAGTGGGGTGCATACCTCTGAACTCTTAGAGCAAGAAATCTGGACAAAGTTATTAATAATGCTGGGACAAAGGCCCCAAAGTAGGGGCAATTTTTAAATATTGCTCTTACAAACTTAGAAAGTTGATAGAATAACAGGTTTTGTATTAGCATGAATTTTCTAAAGGGTATGAAGTATGAAACTCAAATGTCTGTCATTATTTTCTAACTTCAGTTTGCAATGATTTACCACTAATCTGCCAGAAAAACAGAATTTTACGAAAAATGGACCAAAAACATAAGGCAAAAATCTGGACATTCTGCAGAAATCTGTACAGCTGAGAGGTATGGTGGGATGCCAAAGCTAGGATTTGAAAACATAAGGGAATCTTACACAGATGTGTTCTATTTTTCACATTATCCCTACCCAATAAGACGTAGATAGTACTTTTTTTCCACATTCATTTATTCCCTCAGTAAATAGCTATGAGCCAGTTTCAATAATAGCTCTCTAGAGACACTTACTTGGTTTCCTGTTATAACAAATCATTTTGATGTTCAAAGTAGTGGTGTGATAAAACAGGAGATGTGGTCAACTTTTCCCCTGCCACCCTAGATGTGTATTCCCTGACTCTACTGACAGTCTCATCCTCCTAATGGGCCTTCTTGAAGTTCAGCCTACTCGCATGCAGATCAAATAGCTCAGAGTTTCCCTTACTGCTGACCTACTTACAAATAAAGAGTTTTTCCTTCATTTCCCGCCAAGACTGAGACAGCATCCTCAGTATCCCATTCTTACCCTAACAATGATAACTCTCACTGATAGGCAAGCATTCACCTGCATGTTACTTCTGCTGCATATGCTCTGTGACAGAGATCTGGAAAACAATATCCTTATGACCTTCTATACTGTCATTATGGCCTGAGATAGCATGGATTACCTCATTTACTTTGTTTTTCATCAGGGTTCCTCCCTTCCCCACTGTTTTAGCTGGGTTTGACTGATGCACACAACTGTTCAACACTGTTTTCCTTTCACTTTTTGTCCTGTATTGTTTCCAGTTCTGTTTCTGTTTTTATTCCCATTTTCTCCTGTTGTCCATGTATATTTCCTTTTTTTTTCTTTTTTTGGGAGGGGGTAACGAGTCTTAACCGATGCAGTTACCCATGCTTTTACTTCATGGTGACCATTCAGCATTATTACAGGCCCATATCCCCTTTCTGGTTTGTCTGTAGAAACAATAGTGGTTTCTACCATAGGGGGTATGAAGGGATTCCAGGTTTTTGGGGATCTTTACATTGTCTCCATGTTGCCTTAAATGGTTAAAGGCTTTTTTAGTACTAGTAAAGTCAGGGGTTAATTATGGTACAGCAGCAGCCATAGGATTTACAATGCTCCCAAATGTTGCCTGGATTTCTGCTGGAGCTATCAGATACCTCCTTATCTGTTACATGCACATAACCACTGCAGCTTTAGATAACTAGATTTTCTGCTTCCAGATAGCAGTAAAATTCTTTGGGGTATTGCCACATCAACAATAGCTTGGTAAATTTGGGGTAAGCTTAGTTATGGTTAGAATGGTTCCTGGGCCATTAGTCTAGTAACTACCTATAAATATATGAACTTATAAATAAACTAGCTCAATGTCGGATGTCAGGCTACCATTTAGAAGTCCCAATAACTGTTTTCCATCTATGATCACATGATATTTTATGAGCTCAGAGAGGGTACAGGAAAATGCAGTCTTTAGTAGTCTAGTAGTAATTCTGTCATAATGCATTAGTTATAGGTTGTTTACATTTCTATCAACACTTTTGTCAGCTATAATAGATTTATTCTCATTGCTGTCACTAGTACAGAATATTGCTATGCATCCCCTCTAAGTTAGTTTCAGCAGCTAACTCTTGTACAGATTTTCCAGGAACGATACTCTTTCCTCAGATGTTACAAAGTTTTCTGTGCCTCGTGGATCTGCTTAACACAATCAATCCACAAATGAGAATGCATGGAACCAGACAGCCAAAGTACATGCGTGCCCTTCAAAATCTAAGAAGATGCTTTAGGCTTAAAACTGGTTTAAAGTGAATTCTGAGGATGAGAAAAAAAAAATTTTTATATAATTATTATCTTTGTCTCCTTTGGCTGTTACTGAGCTACTTTTTTAATTTGCTTGATACTATCACTTCTTAACACCATTATGCAGTGCTTGCTTGAATCTTTTAATGACTACTGTTTCTGTCAGTCTCTATACTGTTACTACTTTCAGGATCTAACCATAGGGAAGTAACATGCTAAGTTCTGATAACTTTAACTTACCATTCTACTTTCATGAAACTTGACTGCTTGAGTTGCCATGGTGATCCTGCCTGTTGTAGCAGGCATTATTTCATTTTTAATGGCTTTCTAGCTCTTATAGTTAGTGCCTTTCATATCCAGGAAAGCAGGCAGAGTTTTTTTCCAGTGAGTTGTGCTGCCAAAATCTGAGCACAAACTGACCAGTCTCAACCTTCATTGGTGGTGATTCACTCCAAAGCCACTGCATAGACTTCTAGGTCTTCCAAATTAGTCTGGGACTTCAGTAGATGGGCAGCTCTGTGTGTTGCCATAGACTCATCCACCACTGCCATGCCTTTGGCAGTGGCATCTACGACTTGAAGGAGTTGTTCCACAGTAGCCATTCTGTTGCTTGTTGAAATAAGAGGTCTCCATCAGGGACTCTGACTCAAAAGTGGCACCTCAACCACAGCAGACACAGATTAGATAAGCTACTTCCGAAGATAACACAAGTATATTTATTTGATTTTGGTGCAACTTATTGCCACACACAGTCTCGCTCAGCACCACAGACCACATTTTCTTGTGGAATTATTTCTGATTTTGGCCATTACAGATTTGGGCTTTAGGAAATTTGTAACGTCTAAAGCTAATGCCTGCTGTATCCACCAGAGTGGTACATAAAGCAGCTAACACCTCTGCTGTTCTAAAAATCAGCTTTATTATTGTAAAACAAGATAGGCTGACTTTTACAAATGAAAACAAAAGGATTTTGGCATTTGTGCAAATTGGAAAAATATGTTTTTACGTTAATAACACCCAACTCACCAAGTAATTTTTTTTTTTTTTCTGTGGCAAAAACTAAGGTTTTATCTTGTCTCCAAAGAATGCTACAGGAGCTGTAGTGCCAGATTGAAAACAGAACACATCAAGAACACCAGAAATCTCCTCTTGTCCACTGATCTTTCTGAATGGTCTCCCCCAGATCCAGTTATATGGTCTCACATCAAACTTTTCCAGTGTCTGCTGCAACATTATTATTTCTTTAGGCTTTCTCATCTTTAAATGTAATGGACAAATCAACAAGCTATCCACACTACTAAAGGAGACTCACAAACAAAAATAACTAAATAAAAAAAATATATATGTGTGAGTCAACCAACACGGTCCAGGCAAATGAACTACTAGATATACCAAAAAAGTGCAGAGCAACTGGTTTATTAAAAAAGGGTTAGCGCTATCGCAGGGTTACCACTTCTTCAGATCAAATATAAAACATACATTAAGCCACACATATTTAAAACACAGCATAGCCAATCAAATAAAATCATCAAAAAACAAACAAGACAGTCAGGTAATGTGACCTAATCCCAATCACTGCCTTCTCAATAAGGTTGTCTTAAGGGAGACACAATTATTAAGTTCTGGTTGTTCATATGCTCACAGGGAAATAATCCATCTTAATTCACATATTTCAACAGTATTATTAAAGTCACCTCTTCTGATACTGGGGTGCTGCATATGTAAAACTCTAAATTACTTGAGCATCTAGGGAATATACATAACCAAGTGCTATCTAGTGCCCTTGCTATTCATGCTTTGTTATTTCCAGGACATAGAGCTAGCCCTTTTTTAATAAACCAGTTGCTCTGTATTTGTTTGGTATTTCTAGTAGTTCATTTGCCTGGACCATGTTTGTTGACTCACATATATATTTTTTGATCATCTTTAAATGTTACAGACTCTCTCTATCTTTCTCTCTGAAATACCATGAGGCTATACCTGAGGGTTACTTTGCACAGAATAAACCTTTTCCCCTTAAATAGTCACTGCAATGTATAAGCAATGTTAACAATGTCTTTCACAACAGCATTATGTAGATCAGAGTGCACGTGCTGTGTGCTGTGTCTTTAAGAAGCACATCAAAGACTGAGTTTGCGCATATAAATTCTAGGTACGTGTAATTCCTAGTGCCATTTTGAGAGTGCAGCCACGGAGTAAGCATGTACGATTACAGCAATTAGTTTGTATACAAGTTACTTAAGTTAAACTCATGATGTGTTTGTATAAAATAAAGCTGCTTAAACAGAACGCATGAAGACTCATCTATTGTGTCCAAAGTAGGAGAGTGACATGATGTCAGAACAGGGATCGCAGAGAATAAGATTCAGAGCCATGAGGTGCAGAGATGACAATGAAGGTAAACTAAGAGAAACAAGCATGAAAAAGAGCCAGAAAAGAAGCAAACATAATGAGAATACCCACTAACTACTTATTTCATAAAAAGGACCAAACGGGGCATTAGAAGGGCACATGCATTATTAAACAAGTGGGAGGCCTAAAAGGCTCATTAACTAAGGGAAATGTTTAAAGTAAAGATATTTGAGGAAATGATTAACAGAAAAGTAAAACAAGCATGTTTAAAGGCAAAATGAGTATATTTAAGGCAAAACGGGCATGTTTAGAGTAAACTGAGCACAAGAAATGTACAATGGGCATGAAAAGAGATTAAATGAGCAAAATTAATATAATAAGTGCAAAAAGGGCACATTAAGTATAAAAAAGCAAGGCTACTGCATGCCTTTTTGGTAAGGTGCTGTGTTTTGACATAATTACAGCTTCATATTGTATCAAGGGTATAACTAAAATTATGCAAAGTATGTCAGTGTGTAAAAGTGCTTATAGTGTGTGCTTATTACTATGTATGTATTTTGAAGAGTTATTTGTGTGCAAAGTGCAACTATTTTGTGAAGTGTGTTCAAAGTATAGCCATTTCAAAAAGTTTCTTGTACTGGGTGTGTCTATTCGCAAGTGCCGCCATTACAGAGTGGCCCTTGCACTGTAGAGAATTGCCTAGAAAGGTACCACCATTTTGGAAAGTGTTAGTGTGCTATTAACACTTTATTTGCAGAGTGCCATTACTTCAAAATGCTATTGACTCTGAGCTTCTCCTGGCAGTTCATTCACATTGTGCAGTTATTTGAAGTTTTTCTTAAAATTATGATAAATTATCTTTAGCAATACAATAATTTCAAAAGTATTATGGTGTCCAAGAAACATATTTTGCAAAGTCCAGTTACACACATGCTTGCATAGTGCAGTTATTTGATATGTTTCTTATACTAAGAGGTGATTTTGTACAATACAGTAATTTTAAAGAGTATTACAGTGCCTGAGAGAAACTTATTTCGCAAAGTTCAATTATACAGAGGCTTGTTGTACTATTGAGCAAAGTTACAAGTACCGGTCAAAATTTCTGCATATGTGTATGGGTATGTGTCCGTGCTTACTTGCAAAGCCCTTCACTGGTATCTGTTAATATGGCAGATGGATTTTAAAAGCCTTTACCTCTTGTATTTGATCAGAATATTGCAGAAAATTGGAGAATATTTGAGCAAGAGTACGATATTTTTATACAAGCAGCTTATTCAGATGAAGATGCATGCACCAAGGCATTCATTTTGCTAAACTTAGCTGGGTCAGAGGCCATAGAAAGAGATCGTTCATTTGTGTAGGCACAAGCAGTGTATGAAGGAGAAGGTGAAAACTGTCATATTGTTGTACAGGCTGAGTCGAGGAAAGACCCCACATGTTTGAAGTGCAAGTTCAGAGAAATGTGTAACCCACAAACAAATATTACACTAGACAGGCATTTGTTTTACATGAGAGATCAGAAACCAGAAACCTTTGTAGCTTATGTAACTGATCTGAGAAACAAGGCTAAAACGTGTTGGTCTGGTGGCTTAAAAGATGAGTTAATAAAGGGCAGGCTCATATGTGGTACTAATAGTGCTGCTGTGAGAAAGATCTTGCTTCATGATAGTGATTTAACGTTGAGTAAAGCCACAGAGATTTGCCAAATCATGAAGTGACAGAAAAACGCACAAGTATGCTTGCAAGTGACAGGAGCATGGTTTCAGCAGGCTCCAGAGCAAATGTAGATAGCATGCAACACATGGCAAACAGAAGTAGGCCTAAGCACTTGGCAACCACAACACCTGCTGATTCATCATGGAAACCGTGTAGTTTTCCAGCAAGTTCTAAGACCAGCTCAGTACAGTACAACCATGAATCAGCAAAACCCAAGTCCAGCTTTATTGTTAACTGTCACAATTGTAGTGCAAATTATGAGTCTAAAAGAGAGAAATGCTTAGCATTTGGTCAGCGATGTCACAAGTGTAAAAAATGGAACCATTTCCAAAATGTTTACAAATCAGATAAACCTCGCACAGTTGTAAAGAAAGGTCACACAAAAAAGCAGGGAGATCAAGTAGAGACGCAGCCGTCAGCTTTCTATGTGGATGGTGTATCAGTAATTGGTGAGAGAGCTGATGCAGTGAATTTATTGGCAAAAGGTGAAGTGTTCTGTACTGTCAGGATCAACGGTAAATCCACAGAGCTTAAAGCAGACACTGGTTTAAAGTGTAATGTTATATCAGCAGACACATTTCCTAAAGTGAGAGCTAACGAGCAACTCATTGTAGCCAGTAGTGTGAAACTTGTTGCTTATGGAGGTGAAGAGATTCAAACTGAAGGCTCAGTCATGCTTTCATGTTATTTAGGCAAGAACTGTTACAGCTTGTTATTCTATGTAGTCAGAGGAAAAGTACAGTCTTTACTGGGTCTCAAAAATAGTTTGAGAATGAATCTGCTTTCTTTTACCAAAGAAGTTCATCATATAAGTGCATCTTCTAGTTCTAAATTTTCTGAAGCCATTTTTTTTAGAATATGCTGATGTTTTCGATGACAGGTTGGGCAAATTTTCAGCAGTGTATTCCATGAAGTTAGACCCAGAGGTCACTCCAGTAGTCAGACCAGCAAGAAGAGTTCTGATAGCTTTTCAGGATAAAGTTAATGCTCAGATGGTTAAAATGGTGCAGCAAGGTGTGATTTATCCAGTTACAGAACCAACTGAATGGGTATCATCTATGGTAGCAGCTCACAAAAAAAGGCTCAGATGAAATCAGAATATGTATTGACCCAAGAGATTTGAACAAAGCATTGAAAAGACCATATCATCCAATACGCACAGTTGAAGACGTCGCAGCCCTAATACCGAATGCCACTGTTTTTTCTGTCTTGGATGCAAACAGTTCATTTTGGCAAGTGATACTTGATCACCAGTCCTCATTACTAATAATTTTTAGTACTTCATTTGGCAGATACAGATTTCTAAGGATGCCATTTGGAATAAATTCTGCAAGTGAAGTCTTTCAGCATGCAATGGAGCAAATTTTTTTGGTTATCCTTGTGCCATAATAGTAGATGATTTATTGGTTGGAGACAATGGTGAAGCAGAGCATTACAGAAATTTAAAGAAAGTTCTAGAAAGAGCACGTGAAGTGAACTTAAAGCTCATTCCTCTGAAGTGCAAATTCAGACTCCCAGAAGTTACATAGGTAGGACATTTATTTACCAGTATAGGCTTGAGACCAGACCTGAACAATCAAGCAGCTATTCTTGAGATGTCAGCACCAGACAATGTTCAGGCTCTACAGAATTTCTTAGGTATGGTCAACTATTTAGGCAAGTTTATACCAGATTTCAGTGAGTGGGCATCACCTTTAAGAGAGCTAATGTGCAAAAATGTTGCATGGTCATGGTTAGAACAGCACCAGAAGGCATTTGAAGACCTCAAGCAGACAATTGTCACCCCACCTACATTAAGATACTATGATGTGAACCAGTTAGTCTTTCCTGTGATGCTTCAAAATTTGGTCTTGGTGCAGTTATACTTCAAAAGCACAGACCAGTAGCCTATGCTTCTATAATACTAACCCAAACTGAGATGCAGTATGCTTAGATTGAGAAGGAGCTTTTGGCAATAATATTTGCATGTTCTAAGTTTCATGATTATATTTATGGTTGAGTTATTCAGATTAAAACTGGCCACCAACCTCTAGTTACTATACTAAAAAAGCCTATGCATTCAGGTCCTGCAAGATTACAAAGAATAATGCTCAAATTGCAAAAGTACAACTTAAAAATGGTCTATACGAAAGGCAAACTACTCTGTCTGGCTGATACTTATCCAGCTCGCCCAGGAAAACAACACTGCAGCTTGACACAGAGAATTTTGACTTTGATGTGATGGCAGTGCATAATTTTTCTACCACTAGGCTTGATGATTTGAGAGATCACAGAAAGACTGATCCAATTTTGCAAAAGCTCAATCACTACATTAATGTTGGATGGCTGTCAAGGCAAATCCAGTGCACCACCTGAAGTGCAAACCTATTTTTCCTTACAAAGACGAAATGTTGATGGAAGATGGTATTATTTTCAAAGGTCCTAAAATTATTGTTCCTGCTTCCTTACATAAGTACATCTAGATTTTGCACCATGGTCACCCAGGTTCCGCATCCACTAAGAGGTGAGCCCGAGAATTAGTATTTTGGCCTTCATTACTGAAATACATTGATAAAGTACTTTCTTCTTGTTCAGTATGCAATAGTACTAAACTGCATTTGCAAAGAGAACCACTTCAGCTAAATTCAGTTCCTGAGCTACCTTGGTCGACAGTAACCACTGATATCTTCGAGTGGAACAATCAACACTACTTGGAATTCATAGACTCTTATTCTAATTGGTTTGAGATTGATCTACTATCTAATCTAACATCTAATACTGTTATTACTAAGTTGAAACATCATTTCTCAGTCCATGGTAGCCCTCACAAAGTTATTTCTGACAATGGTACTCAATTTACTAGTCAGTTGTTTCAGAAATTTGCAAGAGAATGGGACTTTGTATATGTTACTAGCAGTCCAGTTCACCCACAGTCAAATGGGCTAGCTGAACGTGCAGTGCAGAGTGCAATGCAATTACTTGAAAGGTCAAAGTGTGACAATACCTATGTTTTTTTTAAATTTGCTTAATTTCAGAAACATACCCCATGACGATATTCTCAGCTCACCTGCACAAAGAGTTCTTTCCAGGCAGACAAGAACTATGCTACCTATTAGCTCCAGTTTATTGAGGCCTAACGCTAAGAACAATAAGAGCATCAAGGCTCAATTATTCAAGAAGCATTCTATCCAGAAGCCCTCTTATGACAAGTCAAGAAGATTTCTCCGTCCATTAAGTGAAGGAGAGACAGTGACAATACAAACAGCGAAAGGTTTCAACCAGATTGGTCAAGTTACAGGGATATGTGCCAAGCCGAGATCCTACCTTGTAGAATCTGAGGGTATGGATTACAGGAGAAATTGCAGGCATCTTCTTCCTTTACCAGAATCATCATCACAACATTGTTTCAATGACACAGACTCTCAATTTCAGAGTGAACCAAATGTTGTTTTCATTCCAGAGTGTGTTCCTACCTCTGATTCCATTTTTGAAGATGTGCCAAGCAATTCTAACATTCAACATTTTACAGAGACATCTCCAGTTGCTAAGCCCAATTCCTAGTTTTATGTCACATGCTGTGGATGAGTATCCAGGCCCAGTTTTATATATATATATATATATATATATATATATATATATATATATATATATATATATATATATATATATATATATATATATATATATATATATACACCTTATCTTGCGTAAATGCATGACTGAGAACTGTCTGTGATATCTGCACCTCTCAACTGTACCAAATTCCTCAGTTTTTACTGGTTTTGAGGGCAAAATAATGGGGTGCCATGAATTTCTATGTGGCCAATTTAATTTCCAGGGTTTTTTTGTGTATATATATATATATATATATATATATATATATATATATATATATATATATATATATATATATATATATATATATATATATATATATATATATATTTTTTTTTTGGCAAAGTTGATGCTGATGTCATCACGTGCAGGGGCGTGTGCAATGATGTCAACTTCATGAGGCAGATGCCAGCCTGTCAGAATTCAGCTGTAGGCTGTAGTTCTCTCAAAAGGTGCCAGCCCGGCAGTATTGTACCTAAAATGCACTTTTACCAGTCTCAGGCATGCCCTGAAACAGACCAAAAGAATGTAAATAAACTAAAAGGTGACCAGACAAGTTATTCCCAGCTGTCAGAGACCACCCTACAAAGAGAATGACGATCCCGACTACCTAATACTTATATATTGTTTTTCAAAGGAGCAGAAATGTCCATTTGTTTATACACACAGAGTGACGCTCCCTGCTTTTAACAATAGCCTTCTTAGGTTAAGACCAATCAAGAGACTACAGTCAGTACAAACTTCCAACCACTATGTTAACCAAATGAAATGTATGCAGTAACAACACAGTATCTCCACATCACACACGTACTCACCACCTAAATTATCTAGGTGAGCAGCAACATAAAATAACAATTCTCTATACATGCTCTGCATGTTGATGCTTTCATGTCTTGTGACTTTGCGTGTGCTTGAACACAGTTGCCCCAGGTATCAGCTGGGATGATGTTTATAGGAAGTTGGTGGAAACGCTGTGCAGATCGACGATGCATGTCTTATATGGAGTAGTGGGTGAAGTGAACTAGAGTTGAAAGCTTAACTTTGTAGTGCGGGAAAAAGACTGGAATGTTTTCGAGATTGTGGAAATCTTCAGGTGTGTTGAGTTTTAAGTAGCCAAGTGAGAGTTCACTGTTAAGGCTTGCACTCTTGTTAATACGCTGGCTTGTGGTAAATAGAGGGGAGTGTGTTGGGGAAACAAGGGTAGAAGAGTTGAGATGTCATACAAAAGATATAGGAACTCTGTGAGAAGCACACCTCTAAAAAATGACAATATTGCTTAAGAGGGTGGAACAGACAAGAAGTCTCACTAAAATGGAAGAATAAACTAAATTATAATGGATGCCTTTCTGGCAATTGCAGATATGAAGGTCGTATACTGGCGCTTTTTGTTCAAGTTTTGCAGTCAATACTTTAGTGAATTCATTAGTGGTATTCTTGGTGGTTCTGCAGTACATTACAAAGTATGTGGTGGAAGCAGATGTGCTTACATAAATGCTGGACTTTGTCAAAGTGTCGATTTAGATGTGAAACCATTTCACAGTGGTCATTTTTAGGGTAGGCATGAAGGATAATCTTTATTATTTATGAATAGTAATCGATCTTCTTTGTAAGACATGTCTTTGTACTTAAGCTTTTGGCTGGCATTTTCAGGAGATGTTAAGTGCTGTTAACTATCGACTAGCACTATGATAAAAGTAGAATACAGAGTTGTATAAATTACCATCATCTCAAGGAAAGTCTAGAATAATACAGTTGCCAAGTCATGTTGAAACTTTGGAAAATCTAATTAGACTGCAGGGTACATGCCTTAAAATAGCCTGTATATATAAGAACAAGTTATTGATATAGCTGTATGAGGTCTGCAGCCTATGGCACCTCCCTCACCAGATTTTCTGGCTTTCCTTTCTGTTATTGGTTGTGGTGTATAATGATCTCTCCTTAACATAACATATGAAGTTCCAGCCTTGTCTTTGACAAGGTCCTTATGGTTCCTTTTTACTTTGAATAATTCCTTTATCCTTCTTTATCACTCTCCTACAGTACATCCAGTGAAGCTATGGTAGAGTTGAGTATGTCAGTGAATTTACTGCCACCTAATGCAGTTCCAAGAGCTGAAGCATCCTTGAGATCCTGCACTGTTGTATATTCCAAGCCCTAAAGGCATTATCTATGTGGTGTAGATCTTTCTCTATCCCTCCCCAAAAGAAAAGGAAGCAGACCATTGACCGCTATCTTTGCTTCCCTCTCTTGACTGGCTCTACAGGTGGCCTGTGTTTATTCCTACAAATAGAGTTCTAGCAACATGGTAGATATTGAACTATTTCTGAAACCAGTTGCCTCTGCTGCACCATATAGCTCCTCTAAATTAACCTGATATAGACTGGCTACTTACTTTGTAATATCAGATGCAAAACTAATAGTGGCATTTTTGACTGATTCAAAAATGAAAAAGACTGCTCTGCTTTAGTGGAATTTTCTGTAGTCCTTTCATTATACAATGTCTCATAGTAATCAAAAAGCATTCCACACCGCAAGTGCTCATGACTGACTCCGAGTACAGTGCTGAAGCAGGATAACATTGTCAGAGGTCTCCGGAATAACTGGTAGGTGATGATATTCTGTAAAATATTGAGATAAAATGATGATGATGATGATGATAATATTGGTGTTAATGTAGTTCATGTGCTAGATGTAGGTGCATATGCGGTATTTGTATTCAGATATATTTTTGCATATCTTTTATACTTTACTGTAATAGGTGTTTGCAGTGCTATTTTAATGTTTTCGTTTTCTTCTCTCACATCGCGGACTATGCAGTAAATGAATAATGGAGGATACAACAGACATGCTGTAATCTATGTATGAGTGCCCACTGCTAAAACTACATTGACCACGATGACAGATTAGTATAGTATCTTGAATTCCAAGTTTAGTATGTCCTTTTGTCTTCACAGCCAGCAGATCACTTTGGGAATATAAGACAGTAAATGAAATCTCATTCATTGTTATGTTTTTAACATTTTAAGTATGTAGGAAGCTGGATATGGAGAGGGATATGATATAGAATCCTTCTGTAGAGGATAAAACTTTACATATTTTCTGCAAGTACTGGTCAATACAGAGGTGTTTGTAGTCTGTAAATTAGAATAAAGTACAGAAGAAATAATTTGTAATGGGGAAATAAGAAAAAAACTAAAAATTTATGGAAATGGAATGAGTGATAGAGTAATAAAGGCTTGATAACAGCATTAGTGTTATTTATTTCAACATTGGGCTTTCCCAGTGGTGACAGTTACTACATATAGACCACAGCTAATGTTTTTAGTTAATAGTATTATTTTATGAGACCTGGAGAACTCCCATTAAGATTGTGTGGTCGGGGCCAAGCTGGGCTGAAACAAGAATATTTCATGTGCTTCAAAAAGTGTAGCAAGACCTAAATGGCTATAAATACATTTGGTTTGAGGTAGGACAATCTAGGATAACTATTACTTCATGTGTGTATTAAGAGGCACCCCTGACAGTCCAGAGCAAAACAAAAGTGGTGAGGAATTGTTGGTATGTGGTACTGTCAATATGTGAAGACAGAGATATACTGTTAGTTTGGACTGAGAGTATTTGCGTTGGAATTTGGAGCAGTGAATACTTCAGAAGGAATCTGTTAAAGATTATTTTCATTGGAACTATTCAAAAATCCAAGAGGCAGTTGCAAGGACAAAGATACCTTCAACGTCAGCAGCTAAAATTGTATATCCAAGAAAAAATATGCCTCGTATCACCACAGCTCTTCAAAATCACAACCTTTTATTACAGCAATAGTATTCAGCTCTATAGTATGTAAGTGCTTTCGGGTTTATCCACAAACCCTTCATCAGACATATTAAACAACATTTCTCGTCATTTAAATATAAAAAATGTGCCAAAAATGTTTTAAACCCAATTAATTAAATACATACCAAAAGTCTCCACTAGGTGGTAGTATTTCATTAAAAATTCAGTTCTCTTACTACATTTAATGACTTAACAAAATACATTTATTAAATTCATAATGCAAATAAAAATATATAAATTTTAAAAAAATAATAAAATACAAATACAATTTTATATATATATATATATATATATATATATATATATATATATATATATATATATATAATATCTGTGTTCCATATATATACATATATATATATATATATATATATATATATATATATATATATATATATATAATAATGGTATCTGGTGCTTTTCCTAAATATATAACTAATGTTTATCTCTTAAAAATAATAGTAGGTTAGTATTTCTCCTGAATATGCAACTAATGTTTTAGAGGTCTATTTCTTAGGAATGGTTTGATGGAGACTCTATCATTCAACCCCTTCCCTTTATCTGACTGTATACTGATTATCCATTTAATTTCATGTTGTTCTGTGTGGTTCTTAATATTGCCTAGTCTCTTACTCCTATTAACTAGCTCTATTGCTGTAAATTTAAATTTATGGCTTAAGTCATTGTCCAGTGTGTGCTTAGCCAAAGCATTTGTTTCATCCTCTCGATTAATGGCATAGATGTGTTCTCTCACCCTTTCTCTTAGGGTTCTGTTGGTTTTACCTATATAGTACCTTGCACATTTCTCACAACTAGCCAAATAGATAAGGTCTCTAGGTTTACAGTCCGCATAATGCTTAAAAACATAAGTCCTACCATTATCTGGATGTATAAAGCTACTAGAACCAGACATAAAGGAGCATTGGTTATAGCTCCTAAAAGGAAAGGTACCATGTCTACTAGATACCACCCTACTTATATTATTCTCTTCATAGCAAAGTAGTCTTTTTAGAGATTTACTATTGCTGTAGCTATACCTGGGATTAAAGCCAGCAATATTATGTATCGCTTCATTCGAAGTCAAAATTGCCCAGTTTTTCTGTCAAGCTTAAGTCATAAATTGAAATTTACAGCAATAGAGCTAGTTAATAGGAGTAAGAGGCTAGGAAATATTAAGAACCACACAGAACAACATGAAATTAAATGGATAATCAGGATGCAGTCAGATAAAGGGAAGGGGTTGAATGATAGAGTCTCTGTCAAACCATTCCTAAGAGATAGACCTCTAAAACATTAGTTGCATATTCAGGAGAAATGCTAACCTACCATTATTTTTAAGAGATAAGCATTAGTTATATATTTAGGAAAAGCATCAGATAACAATATATATATATATATATATATATATATATATATATATATATATATATAGATATGGAATTTATATATATATATATATATATATATATATATATATATATATATATATATTATTGTATTTGTATATATATCTTTATTATTTTTTAACATTTATATATTTTTACATGCATTATCAATGTAATAAATGTATTTTGTAAGTCATTAAATGTAGTTAGAGAACTGAATTTTTGATGAAATACTACCAACTAGTGGAAAATGTTGGTATGTATTCAATTAATTGGGTTTATTTATTTTTTTATGTATTTATAGTTATTGACATTTGTTAACTGGGTTTGCCCAACTGGGCTTATGGCCCATTTTCAGTGGAGACCTGAGGAGAAAAACTCCAGTAATACATTTTAAAACAAGTACAATTTTAAACAATATTTATATAATAGCAGTTATAGCAAAACGATTCACATATGTTGGGATACATGCATAAAGTTAAAGTTGCATTAAAATGAAGCTAAGTAACAATTTTACAATGATATAGTTCAATAGGTCAACAATGAACATTTTTTCTTTGTATAAAATTGTGCAAATGCATAGTAGACACATTGGAGAGAGAGGTGTAATGAGGTACTAAGTATGGTCCTTTTGAGGGTACATAAAGGGAAGGAAAACTAGGTAGCATCATGGCAAGAGCAGGTTCTGGAATTGAGAAAATAAGCTTTTAGTTCATTTTTAAAGTGTGAGGTGTGGGAGAGTGAACGTAAGTCAAGGGGAAGTTTGTTCCAAGCATGGGCGAGGGAGTGTTTGTAGAGTAGTTTGCCTACTGACCTTTTTGGGTGGTAGATATTAAGTAATTGTTGGTTAGAAGTATGGAGGGTCTGGGATGGGATGTAGATGGAGACTAAGGAAGATAGAGATGGACAGAAGGATGGTTTATAAAGAATAGAGTGTAGCATATGAAATTGATAAGATAGCAGAAACTGGGGAAGTTCAAGCCATTGAAGAGAGTTTAAAGAAATGCAGTGGTGTGAGTTGTATGGGGAGTTAGTAATGAATCTGGCTATTTTATGGTAAGTCTGTTGCAGTTTGTTTAGAGTGGAGGCCTGGATATTGGTAAGAACTGGGGCGGCGTATAAGAGGGAGGGGAGGAGGAGTACCTGGCCCAGGGTAAGTCTAGATTCAGGGGTTAGGAATTTTTTGTTCCAATATAGCAGACCTAGTTTCTGGTTTGTTTTTTTATACATTGGAGTATGTCTAGGTTGAACTTGAGTTTGTCATCAATAATGACCCCTAGGAGTTTTGTGTGGGTGTCAGGTTGGATATTTGTATTGTTAGAAGATGTAATAAAAAAGGAGGTTTTGTGATGAGAAAGAGAATGTGGAAGGAAAAGTAGGAGTTTGGTCTTTTTGGGATTTAGGATCAATAGGTTGTGAGAGAGTTGTGAGAGAGTGGATAGTAGGGCCTGTTGGGTCAGGGAGTGTAGTTCAGGAATGTTATTTGAGATGGATAAAAGTGTGGAGTTGTCGGCATACTGAATAAGGGAGGATTCTTTGCATGAGATGTAAAGATCATTGGTGAAGATGTTAAAAAAAAGGGGTCCCAAGATGGAGCCTTGGGGAACACCAGTGGAGATGGGAAGGAAAGGTGAGGAGGATGAGAGCCATTTGACAGATTGTTCCCTGCCAGATAGGTAACTATTAAACCAGGCAAGTGTGGAGGGGATAGGTGGAGATTTGCGAGTTTGGATAGTAGTAGAGGATGAGAGACAGTATTGAAGGCTTTAGAGAGATCTAGGAAGAGACAGGAAATGAGTTTATTGTTGTCTAGGGCCTCTGCAATGATATAAGTGAAGGAGAGGAGGGCAGTGGTGGTGCTGTGGTGAGGGCAAAATCCATGTTGGGTAGGGGTAAGTAAGTGGTGTGTGAGGAGGTGATTGAGAAGCTGTGAGTGAAAACATTTTTCTAATATCTTGGAGAGGGGGGACAGAATGGCATTGGGTCGCTAGTTTGTGGGGTCAGTGGAGTTTCCACCTTTATGAAGAGGGATAGTGAAGAAAGATTTCCAAAAGGTGGGGTCAGTTGATTCCAGAATAGATTAATTAGTATAGATACAGGATAGGCAATTGAATCAGCAGCAAGTTTGAGGAATGTAGGAGATAGATTGTCAGTGGAAGGAGAGCAAGGTTTTAGCTTGAGTAATAGAGATTTGATGTAATAATGGGAACTGGCTCAAAAGAAAACAAAGTTGTGTTAGTGGGACTTGGAGAGGTGGGTGTCGAAGTAGAGTTTGGCTTAGAGGTTTCCAGATTTTGGATGGAAGAAATAAAGTGTTTATTCATGAGGGTTGCTGTTTCCTGAGAGGAAGAGTTAAGGTATGGGGAGAGATTAGAGGGCTTTGCAGGATAGAGGATGTTGTTGAGAGTTGACCAACATTTTTGAGGATTGGATTTGTTGTTAAGCTGAGCAGAACTATAGTATACCTTTTTGTCATTAGCTGTATGTTTTTTTGCAAGGTTCCTCAGTTGCCTGTATTTTTGAAGAAAAAGTGGTTGTTTAGTTTTAGTTCAGGTTTTCCAAGCATGATCTCTTTGTTTCATAAGGGTCCTAGTCTCTTTGGAGAGCCAGGGAGTATGGTTTGATTTTATTCTGATCTTCCTAGAGGGAGCTAAGGAGTTTAGAGTATTCATGAAGATGATATTGAAAGTGCTTGCAGCATTGTTCAGGGGGAGGTGTTTTAGAATGGACCAATCTATGTTGTGGAGAATGGAGTTAAATTGGGATGAATTTGAAGTCGATAGTTTTCGACAGTCTTTGATAAGGTGGGGTTTAGGAATATGGGAGTAGTGTCTTAGGATGGTGGTAGGGAGATGATCACTGAGGGAGTCAGGTAAGGTGGTGGGATTGTGGTATTGGTGGGGGGAATTTGTAAGGATCCAGTCTATGATGGAGCTGGAAGAGGAATTTTTATGGAAGTGAGTAGGAGATGTTATAAGTTGGTGGAAGCCATGTAGGTGGATATTGAGTTGGGGGGAGTCAGTTGTGAGTTTGGACCAATCAAAGTTGACATCACCAAGGATAAGCGTCTCATATGGTATGTTGTGGGAGAACCAGGATAGGATGTTTTCAAGAATGGGCAGATTGTTACCAGGAGGAAGGTAGATAGAGGCAATTGCAAGTTTTTTGTGGAGATTCAGATGGCAGTTAATGATGATGATTTCAGCTGGGAGGAAGTCAGGAATTGGGGAAGGGTATGGTGAGAGGTTAAGAATGTTTGAGTAGAGGATGGCCATGCCACCACCTTTTTTTACAGGTCTATCAGATCGGAAGATATTATAACCTGGTGGGAGTATTTCACTATTTGAGATGTGTGGCTTGAGCCTGGTTTCAGATAGGGAGAGGATGTGAAGGGTATTGAGAGCTATCCATGAGTGCAGCTCAGTGACTTTATTTGCGAGACTCTGAATATTCAATGAGTAAATAGTTAAGTATTTGGATGGAGATGATTGCTGTGACTGAGGTTGGTGACTGTTAAAGGAGTAAGATGGGGGCAGTGTAGAGGTAGTTTTGGGGAGAGAAGAGGGGCCAGGGTTGAGATGGATATCCCCAGAACAAAGTAGGTTTTTAGTGAGGAGAGAGTGTGTAGTAGATGCTAGATGGAGTTTGTATAGTTTTGACTTGGATTTGTGGGAAGGTTTAAAAACCTGTATTATGAGCAGTTTATATAGACTTGAGATAGAGGTAGTAAAGAGATTAGGGGAGATAGTAAAAGATGAAGTAGTTGGATATATGTTGTATGAGTGAGAAGTTGGTGAACATAGGAGTGGGTCAGAGAGATTGGAGTGGTAAGAGGTGGAGATAGAGAGAATAAGGAGTAGTGTAGAAGATATTAGAAAATAATACATGTTGGAATAAAATATGGTCAGATAGAGTAGGTAGACAGACAGTGGTATAGATGAAGTGGTGTTGACAAGATTGACAGATTAGTAAGGTGGTTGTGGCAATAGGCAGGAAGTGGAATTATAATGGCTAGTGGGACAAGAAGGGGAGGGATAGTTAGGTATAAAGGTAATTGTAATGGGGTGGGTGGGAATGAGGGTAGGGTAGGGGAGTGAAGTGAGCCTGAGCGTAGCGAGGGCGAACGGAGCGGGGCTAGCGCCCTGGTCAAGATGAAGTCATAGAAATAATCAGAAAAGATAGTGAAAAACTAGCTTGAGAGACAAGGATATAAAGTTTCTAAAGGTATAGTCACCAGAAATAAAATAAAAAGAAATAAAATATGAGCAGAAGTAAGCTTACAAAAGGACACTGGACTTAAGCTACACAAGTAGATTTACTTGAAGGAAACCCAGTGCTGTAAGGTTCAAATAAGCTACAATAGAGAGGGGCTTTGCAGAGAGAGAGAGGTATTACTAGCAGCTAAAAGCAGGGTAAAACATTAAAAAAAGCATTAATATGTAAGAGTCTGAAGACAGTAAAATAGGGAAGGTGCACTAGGAAAGGCAATTATGAGTGAGGCTAGAAATGAATTCAGGGAAGGGTAAAGTGCAGAACAGGAGAATATACACAGAAACAGTATGAGGATAGTGGGTAACCAAAGAGAAAGGATAGGAGCTGCTGGCGTCTGCTTTTCGTGGTGACTAGCAAAAAATCACTGTAAATTCTTGGTGTGCTTATAAAGTCTAGCATTAATTAAAAAATTAGCTTATGTAGTAGTTATTTACTGGGACACATACTTCAGTGGTATTATTTTAAGCTTAAAATGGTGGCTTCCGGACAGATAGTTAGAGTTGCAGGGTATCTGTTAAAAACTTTTTGGTGCCTTTTTCTATAATTAAATGATGAGAAATGTTGTTTAATATGTCTGATGAAGGGTTTGTGGATAAACCTGAAAGCGCTTACATACTATACAGCTGAATACTATTGTTTTAATAAAAGGTTGTGATTTTGAAGATCTGTGGTGATACCATGCGTATTTTTTCTTGGATATACAATTTTAGCTGCTGACACTGAAGGTATCTTTGTCCTTGCAACTGCCTCTTGGTTTTTTGAATAGTTCTCTGATTCTTTGGCAAGTGAAAGGGACATGGCTGAAGGAAATGCTTCTGAACTTAATACACCTTTTGAAGGTAATAAGACTGCCAATGTAAATGAAGCATTTCATCGTTTACTACAAGCAGAAACCAATGTGCTATTGCAGTTTCATAGAACAGAAATCTTAAATGCCAATGAAAATTAACATCATAATGCACATACTATCAATATCTTACAACTGACACATAAAATGGAAAGTTTAGTGGTTAAACTAAAAAATGTGCAATGGCAATGGAAACACATGGAGGCGTGTCTATGCTTCCATGTTATTCCAAGGTGGCTCAGAATTTTAAAGATGCCTACGTATAGCAGTCTGTATCTAGAACTTTTAACTAAATGGCAGTAACTTAACATTGACACCAGTTTTGCATACATAAAGCTACTTATCGAACAATTCATAAAAATTGAAAGTGACATTAATCATGAAATAACGATCCTAACAAAATAACATTGCAAACAACAGAAAGGGATTCAATAGTGTTTCAAGAAGATGTATCATCGCACATAACTATTTTAGAATGCAGATTGCTTCTGGATAAAAAAAAGAAACTTGAACGTGATCTTAAGGATTTCAGTGCTGGTAATGTGTTCTCTTGGCTGAGAGAGCAAAGGGAAGCAAGGGAACCAATAGCGACCATGTATTTGAACCAACCCAGTCATGGGAACCAATCAAGGAAAGCTAAATCGAACAATGCCCCCTTTCAAGTCTCTGAGAAGCAGAGATATGAAAATGGAGACGACAGCATGGAAATAAACATGCATGGCAGCAGAGAAAAAGAAACCACACATTTGCAACAGCGAATGTCCCATAATGGGATGGATACTATACAAGCATCTAGCTTGAGCAACCATGCTATAAGAGAGGGGTCCCTGATGCTGCATAATCCAGTGACTGATAATGCAGTTGTAGAAAATGAGCGATTGAATGCCATTAATTTGACTGGCTCATCTGCTACAACAAGAGACGTTAGAAGAAAACAAAGAGCAACAGAACCTGTCCTGGAATCGGTTTTTCACCAATTCCCTTTACCCATTTGAGACCAGAGAAAATGGACACCAAACAGAGGCAGCAGAAAATGGAAGGTATCAGAAGAACATACAATTTTGCAGAACAAGATACAAAGGCGAGTGAATCAGAGCTAATTGTTAATTTGTCTAAATATGAATTGAAAGACTCAGAGAAGTCACTTTTAAACAGAGATCTATCCTTTATACTATCTAGAGGAACTGATGTTACTGACTTTATTCTTGAAACGAAAATGTTTGTAAGAAATGTGGCCTTAAAAATGCTGTATAAAGAAGATAAAACGAGTAGACAGTTTCTGTTTAAAAAACTGTGTGTTTATACCTAACATGCATCCACTACTAGAAGCATTTGAACAGGCATGTGAAAGAAATTTCATACAGATGTCCAATGAAATGAAATACAAAAATTCACATAACTTTTTTAACTTGGATAAAAATGAACGTGAAGCATTGGCTAGTCTGAGTAATAATGATCAGATAGTTATAAGACCAGCAGATAAAGGTGGAGCTATTGTAGTTCTTGACAAATGCTACTATGAAAATGTGATTCGATCAATGCTAAAGGATGACACCTATCAATTAATAAATGGTGTACAATTAAGTAGAATAATTAGTAATATGCATAGCAACCTATATGATTTACTGATGTGTGAAGTAATTGATCATGAGCTATATAAGTATTTTCTAGTTGAGTCACCCACCATACCCATTTTTAGAGGTCTACCACAAATTCACAAAGATACACATAACCCCAAGATGAGACCTATAGTCTTGAGTAAAGGTTGGCTAACAGAGACACTTTCGATATATATAGAAAAACAGCTTAAGGGAATAGTACAGACTATTAATACAATAACTAGGGACACTCAATAATTTCTTAAGAGCAAGTCTAATTATACACATGACATGATGGATTTATCAAATGTATGGCTTGAAACTTTAGATGTGAAATCTTTAATTACAATGATACCTAATGAGGAAGGCCTTGAATTTTTAAGGCAACTATTATGTTCAAGCAATATGACTAGCTCGATTAGAATGAGATGTTTATTGTTGTTGGAGCTGGTATTAGAAAACAATGTCTTTTTATATGACAAAGAGTACTATTTACAAAAAAAGGGGGGTGCCATGGGAACACATTGTGCGAATTCGCATGCAAATTTGGTCATGGTTCAATGAGAGAAAGTGTATATACTGGACACAGAATATCGAAGTAAAATCAAGTACTATAAAAGATTTGTGGATGATGTTTTTTTCTTATGGGAAGGGAGTGTGGTTGATTTGCAAACATTCATTATATATATAAATCAAACCACCAACTTCCTGAAATTTGAAAGGAAATGGTCCACAACAGGAATTTAGTTCCTAGATGTATTTATAAATAAAGAAAATGATAGATTTATGACTAGATTATACAGAAAGAGCTGCAGGAAGAATGGTCTACTCCATCGAACAAGTATGCACCCAAAGCACATTTATCAGAATATACTAATTAATCAAGGAAGGAGAATATCCAACTAAACTAGTGATGATACTGTATGTGAACAAACACTGAATCTCCTTAGTGACGAATTTGTTTCAAAGGGATACTCTAAACAAGAAACTGAGATATTAAAATATATGAATAAGATAGATAGACAAGGAAAAGGGAGACCTTATTTTAGAAAAAAAGATACTAATGCAGCAATATCAATACAAACAGATATGAAATTGACCCATACCAATGATCAAATAAGGATGAATATTTCATGTTCTAATAATAACAAAATGGTAAATGGAGTAATACAGAAAAACTGGGCAATTTTGACTAAGAATGAAGAGATATGTAATATTATTGGCTTTAACCCCAGGTATAGCTACAGCAATAGCAAATCTCTAAAGACTACTTTGCTATGAAGAGAATAATACACGTTTATCTAGTAGACATGGTACCTTTCCATGTAGTAGCTGTAACCAATGCTCCTATATGTCTGGTTCTAGTAGCTTTATACATGCAGATAATGGTAGGACTTATGTTTTAAAGCATTATGCGGACTGTAAATCTAGACACCTTATTTGGCTAGTTGTGAGAAATGTGCAAGGTACTATATAGGTAAAACCAACAGAACCCTAAGAGAAAGACTGAGAGAACACATCTATGCCATTAATCGAGAGGATGAAACAAATGCATTGGCTAAGCACACACTGGACAATGACTTAAGCCATAAATTTAAATTTGCAGCAATAGAGCTAGTTAATAGGAGTAAGAGACTAGGCAAAATTAAGAACCATATAGAACAACATGAAATTAAATGGATACTCAGGATGCAGTCAGATAAAGGGAAGGGGTTGAATGATAGCATCTCCATCAAACCATTCCTAAGAGATAGACCTCTAAAACATTAGTTGCATATTCAGGAGAAATACTAACCTACCATTATTTTAAAGAGATAAACATTAGTTATATATTTAGGAAAAGCATCAGATAACATTAATATATATATATATATATATATATATATATATATATATATATATATATATATATATATGGAACACAGATATTTTATATACATATATATATATATATATATATATATATATATATATATATATATATAAAACTATTTGTATTTATATTTTTATTATTGTTTAACACATATATTTTTATATGCATTATGAAAGTAATAAATGTATTTTGTGAGTAAGTCATTAAATGTAGTAAGAAAACTGAATTTTTGATGAAACACTACCACCTAGTGGAGAATTTTGGTATGTATTTTATTAATTGGGTTTAAAAACTTTTTGGCGCCTTTTTCTATATTTGAATGATGAGAAGTGTTGTTTAATATGTCTGATGAAGGGTTTGTGGATAAACCCGAAAGAGCTTACATACTATAGAGCTGAATACTATTGTTTTAATAAAAGGTCAGAATTTTGAAGAGCTGTGGTGATACCAGGCGCATTTTTTCTTGGATATTATTTTCATTGGATTTTATCATGTCGTGAGACAAGGAGTGCTTCAGATGACGTCTTAAGAAACAACATTTATGTGGTATTTAGGGCAGGAAGGATATTCTACTAATCTTACGACCCTGGATGAAAAACTTAGAGTCCCTTAATGTTTTTGAAGGCAGTGCACATGAAACATTTACTTAGGACTGTAACTGTGTAAGAGAGCTAGATAAATGCATCCTAAATGGTAATGCCTGGGGAGTCCTCAGAATGATGTATATGGTGGAGTAGCTTGAAATTATTTGTGGGAGGTTGAGTTCAGCACAGAACAACAGTGAGCCCTTGTATCAAAGTGGAATAAACTCAGACAGGGTCATGAATGTACAGAACATGTTATCCTACTGTATATAATATGAAGTAAGGTAAAAGAGGGGATTTCAGCAGATTTTTGAATATAGTGGGCTGCCGAATAGGGTGACAATGACTCTGCGAGAAAAAGAAAATCCTGTATTTTTGAATAGGGTTGAATATGGACATGAAGTTTTCTGCTGAGATAGTTGAATGGGATGAGAAGGAGTACATTTGAGTTGGTTGTTGTACAGAATGAGATGAAAGGCCCAAAATACAGGGAAAAAGTGGTACAGGCAGAAAACTTTTTGCTGATATGTGGGAAGGGAAGGGAAAATGAACTGTTAAGATTAGGACTTTATTAGTTCAGAAACTCTTGGAGGGTGTCTCTAGAGCTCAGCTAATAGCCCGCCCTTCTGGACCAGGTGGAATCTTGCTGGTTTAACTGTCTCTGCGGATAATGTTTCAGTAAGTGCACTGAAAGGGTTGTTACAAAAAAAAATGATCAGTATTTTTTCTAGGCTAGTAGGACACAAAGTAGTCAATGTTTTAATCACATTTACTGTCTGTGGAGATGGGCGGGAGTCCGAGATGTGTACCTGTTTGTTCTTAGGTGGTGAAAAGAAGCATGGATAACTAAGTGGCTCATACATGGGGAAAGGATGGCATGCCCATACCGTACATAGGCATTTTCAAACATAACTGTACTCCAGATTCCTTATATTTGAGCTGTATCTTAAATGTTGAGATGTTTGACCTGTTTTTTTTTCATAAAACTTTATTAGTAGTGACTCATGTATAAGCACTCTAAAAAGGCCAAAGTAATTTCAGGTGAATATAATAGTACATGGATGTTACATTTAAAGTACGCTGTATTTTTAATTTTAATAGGTTTGTTTTCAGTTTTTGGTTCAGGACATTTAAATCGTAAAGTGTGATTAGTGTACAGTTCATTTTATTATATAGTAATTACACTGAATCTAGATTACAGAAATTAAATCAAGTGGTAGTAAACACTAAAGTTGACTTTTTCGGACTTGTAGAAGTATGTTCATAGTGGTAAGTGCAGGATTTTGTGGGATGGCCAAGACTGTTTTGTGCTCAGTTTATGGGCAGCACATTTAGTGAAGCAAACTAGCTGATGCACTGGCTTGCAATCAGATAATCCCCGGGATTCATGAACCTTGCGCCAGGCGCACGCATAGCGTAGGCGCTACAATGCCAGATATGGCCGCCGAGCGATTCAGGTACGATCCAATTCCACGTGCACTACCGGCGCCTGAGTTGCGCCACCTCCAGCGTAGGTATGTTAAACACCCCATGTGCAGTGTTGCACCATGCAAATGAAGGCATATAGCGATCCACGAAGTGGCGCAGGTGTAGCATAAGGGCACGGCAATGTAAACCAAAAAAAAATGGTTTACATATACCCAAACATGACATAGGAGTAACGGAAGGCTGTCAACGTCAGGTATCATACTGTTGCAACATGCCAATGGCGAAAGACACCAAGAATGTCAAAAGAAAACATGCACAAAATGTAAATAATGACATAAATGGTATGTCCGCAGAAACCACAGCAGAACCCCAGGACATGTCCGCGGAAGGTGCTAAACAATGAAATAATATGACAATGTCATAAAAGAGCAGAATAATACACATCAGCTTCACAGCCACAATACACCATAGTATGCACGGAAAGCCACAACCACGGCGCAAGGGTTGCCAAGGAGTGGCGGCAGTGTTCGGCGCCGTAACTATGAATTAGTAGTCAATGCCATGCAAATGAGGCAGATAATACTGAATCGCAAAACCCCTGCCGGCGTAAGGCTGCACCAAACGGCGCAGCAGTAATACACCGAGGAGTGGCCCAGAGGGAATACATGTCAACCGCAGAGGGGTGTGCCACTGTAGGAGGAAGCACATTGGAGCTCAGCAAACACGGGCTGTACAATGCACATCACAGCAACAGGACCGGCGTGCGGGGAAATAGGTGAGCTGAGAGCACACAATGCGCGCAGAGATGCATGTGCACGAGGATGACTACGTTCCCCTAACCCAGTCATGTGACGCCCGCCCCGTCAACAACAACGGATACAGGAAGGTGATGCGGAGAATATGAGGAAATGCGGAAGCAGTGTAATTGGAGTCGTAATGAGCAATCAACACCAATCAACCCACGAAGGGCAATTGGCGGCAGCTGACAACTCTGCATGCAGAAACCCGCAAAACGGGACAGGGAGGCATATGAATGCAAAGAAAGTAGGGGAGGTAGCAGAATGCAAAGAGTGAAGAACTGATACAGCACAGCCAAGTAGAGAGGTAGCATAATGGCGGCGGCAGACAAAATGCATGATATGCCATGTCCCAGAAATGACACATGACAGGGCTCTGCAGGATGCAATCCAGGAAATAGTATGCGCAACGTGCAGAACTAGTAAGGTAAGGTCTAAAGCTAAACCAATGCAGGCAAGTGTAATGCAACACCAAAGGCAACAGCGTTGCAGTGCCAACGGTAAAACACGGAAGATAATCCACAGATACAGCCGCACAGACACACCCTATGACATCACCGGGTGTACAGCACAACAGTATAAAGTGTGAATGCACACAACACACAACCGTGTATTCCCAAACACCGCACTCTATGTGTAAACACACGGGGAACTTTTAAAATGTATATGTTGGGTGCCGCTGTGGCCGTGATACATCAGCATGTGTCAGAGACAGACGGAGTTGCGGAGGAGGGTGCCGACAACTACCGTAGGCCTCAGAGGAGAAGGAGAGTGTTCAGACCAAGGGTAACATACCAGGGGCTACAAGACCTGGAGATAGTAGAGCGTTACAGGGTGGACAGGGACACGTTACAGCAAATAGCGGAGCTGTGCCGGCCATGCCTGAGAACAAGAAACAACAGAGGGGAGCCCATCCCAGTGGACACAAAGGTATGTGTAAGCTTGCGAATACTGGCTACAGGTACCTTTCAAAGGCCAACCGGGGATATAATGGGCATCTCACAGGCATCAGCATCCAGGGTACTACACCAGTTTCTGGATGCCATGTTACGACATGCCCATGAGTATATATACTTCCCCAGATCTCAGGAGGAGTTGGCTAGCAATATGCGCCACTTCCACCGTGTGGCACAATACCCGTAGGTACTAGGTGCGATAGACTGTACGCACATACAAATCAAGTCACCACCTGGGGAGCAGGGTAGACGCTACATAAACTGCAAGGGATTCCCCTCCATCAATTGCCAGGTCGTGTGCAATGCGCAGGGCATTATCATGGATGTGTGTGCTGGCAGCCCTGGAAGCTACCACGACTCCCATATCTGGCATGCCTCACAGCTGTATCAGGTATTCGCCAGGGGGGACATCACACAAGGCCACCTTGTGGGGGATGCTGGCTATGCACTGGAGCCGTGGATGATGACTCCCATCAGAAATGCACACACACACACATGCAAGAACGCCATAATGAGGCACACGCACAAACCAGAATAATCATAGAGCGTGTGTTTGGGATGCTGAAATCACGGTTCCGGTGCTTGGATACATCCGGTGGAGCCCTGCAGTACTCTCCAGGCACATGTGCCCACATATTCATAGTATGTGCCATGCTACATAATATGATCCTGCGGAAACAGCTGCTGCAGGGACATAATGGTGAAGGGCCACAAAGCCCACCACAACTGCCAAGGCCAGCACAGGCACAGAGGGTTCAGCGCCATGAACACACTGTGCCAGCCCCAGTAGGCAGACGGAGGCGTACCCAATATGCCTATGCCCTGTCAAAGAGGGAACGTATAGCACATACTCTGACAGCGTAGGCCCCATGGACTGACACCTCCCTACCTGCACACACAGTGAAATGAACGGCACACAAACATGGCCACCCATAATGTGTACCGTATGGGTGGTCCCATGTGTGACTCCAACATAGGCAGCACCCAAACACTGCACACCCAACAGCCAGCGGAGCATGGAACGCCAACACCTTAACCGTACGTGGGTCCTACAGCAGACGGCGTTGCTGTATGCTGCCACGTTCGCCGCAAGGTGTATACATATAGACATGTACATATGTGCATATACAGATATGGAGATAGATATCATTACACACATAGAAATATATGTACACATACACATATATAAAGTACAACAGGTAAGACAGGGAATCAGAGGGATGCAAGGTGACAGAGAAGTAAGACGCGATATCTGTACATAGTAAAGATAGTGAACGACAACCTGAGTATCCGGGAGGGTTGACAGAACAGGAAACCGCCACCCATGGAAAGGTCAACCTACCTAAATGCATAATCGCGAGTCGGGATGATCGCCAGGCCACGGTACAGTAACAGTACATGTGCGGGTAATATTATGAGGATATGAGGGTGGAGGTAGACACCGCCGGCAGTGATGCGGGCCACGCAGGTACTGTGTGCAACCATCCCTGTGACAGCCGCAGTATGTGTATGTGTGCGGTGAGGGTGTCGTGTGTTCTGCTGTGCGAGTGTAATGTGTGTGCCACTGTAAAATGTGTATGTTGGTGCCATGTGACAGGCGGAGTGGAACAACATGTGTAGGCATACAGTATAGGAACCACAGGCGTATGTGCAGCAGTACCCCCAAAGTAGTACTGAGAGCCCCTCCCTGGCTAGGCGCGTGGTGACGTAAAGCGATGCAAAGTGAAAATGTCCCAGAATGTACCACAGGAATATAGCCAACATGAAATGCAAAGGACGTATGTACAAATCATGACCGTATGTATGACACCGATATATTAATTGCAAAACGATACATCGGCAACGTTACACAGCAATAGTCATGTACCGCGGAAATACGCATGTGCTACCCCGGTACTGATCGTGGCTACATATCGGCCCATAAACACCGCTGTGTGTTCTACGAGTGTCAAACAAGCAATCGCCACCCGAATAGGTGGCAACCACTAGCATACAGGCCGTCCCAAGTACAGGACCACAATGACTGTAAATATCCGTGACAAAATGCCAAGGGATAGTCGGCACATGCGAACAACCGCAGATATACTACCAATGTGACGGAGGAATACATGCAGGAAGCACACATGCAGGCGATACCGACACCAGACGACATCAACACAACCTACACTCCCAGAACAACAGACAGGTAACTGCCAGCTTCCCAGGCAGGGATGGAGCACACACACAAGCATACCGTGTATGTAGAAATGCAAGGCCCACAACCCGTACCCGTCACCCACAACCTCCGATATTCCCCATCACACATATCAAAGGGATACAAGCCACAATAGCAGCACAAACATACAGGCAGTCAATGACAGCGACATAACCGCAACATCTCGCGTGGGAAACACTATCAGCAGCGGATGCATACCTGCATTAAAGGAATACAAGAGCTATGTTACACATCCGAATGCAAAACGCCATCGACAGACGCCGCCAGGACACGGACACCCACATGTCGAACATAATACCATACTCAACACACACAATCCACGGCTAACACCACTGCGAAATGTACCTGATGCCACACATAGCGGCTGCAGTTACACATAACATAATACAATACAGACCATCTCCACGAAGGTAGTGCAAATAACCAACGCCCAGGCGAGGAATGCAACCATGCCCTAGTTACGACGCGTACTGTATGAATGGAGTAGATGCACAGGTTATATGCGCACAAGTACACACCGAGGAACAGCTATTGGTGTGATGAACCCACATGTCGCAGGTGACGACGGATATAAGGATGACTCCTAGGATATTCAAACCGTATGCTCATACCGAACTACAAATCAAAAACAGATAGAGTGAGACAATGCAATAGCGAGACACGCAAAGGAAAATGGAAGGAAACACAGTAAAGGTATGTAGAACCCACGATATGTACTGGTGTGTAACGCATGATGTGTATGACGAAGCTGCACTGTATGTGAACGGTGTTTGTAAGTAAGGATACTTGTCCATAATGCAGAGAGTGGTGAAAGGTGGTTATGTAGTGCTATCCCGCTGAGCATACCAACGACTGTGGACACCGTGTGCACAGCAGTGGGACATCATGTACACAGCCGGGATAACACAAGGGCTGCCACAGGGGGGCATAACACAGAACAATGCCACCCCCCCACGCCGATGCTGGCAGTGGATGTCCAACAAGGAAGTGCCACAGCAGGGGATAGGACATGTTTGTATACTGTCACAGCACACATGTGTATGGGCATATACCGTCGATGTCATACGTAATGTGCGCACGACGTGCACGTATGCCTCGCAGTAGGGGTTACTATGTCAACTATGTGTAATGTAAAGCTGTCATGGTGGATATGACAGACATCATACACAGTATCACAGGCATATCATGCATAATGGAGTTATGGCCTATTGGTATGTACACTAACAGGATACGTATGGCCTGTACATATGGGACAGAGTAGTAGCAGAATAGCCATCCGAAATGGAAGGAACACCAAGTAACCATGTCCAAACGATCTGTATCAGGTGCAATGTGTGCAACAATGAAGTCCGGCAGGTCCATGTGTAAACACATGTGCAGTGTACATAGTAGTGTCACCTCCCCATGGTAGTGTCCACTGAACAGCAGAGGTGGATGTCAACTGCATGTGTACACAGTACTGCTGCTGTGGTGGTACCATGACTATGTGTCACCCTATCAGCAAGGGAGCTATCACATGAACAGTGCCACAGTGTGTCCCTGTGGGATGTGCACAGGACCTACGTTCCACAGCATGGTGTGTGTTGTGTCTGCGGAAGTAACACAGAAGCCCAGGCCATGCAATGTGGCATGTGTGCACATATGCAGGAGTGCTCCATTCACCCCGCCCACTGCAATTGCCATGTATGAGTACTACATGCATCAGTAATGCAGAGGACATGGCCCATGTCAGAGTAGATGACACCCCTGTGTATGTGGTATGCAGATGAGTACAGATGTGTTCCCCGTCTGTCATCCGCATATGTAAACTGTCTGAGCCTGGTACACATCATGGCATGATAATGCCGTGCCATGTAAAGTCATAGCCGTTGTGGAAGGTACACCACGAATGTGTTATTGTAACCCTGCCCGTGTGTAGATGTGTGTATGGCACAGGTACAATGGCTACCTATGTACCAGCAACACACACAGTACAGATATGTGTGGCCCTGCAGATGTGTACCCATGCCACAGTGGAATACGGCAACCACAGCACCATGTGGGGCATGTGTGTACAGCAACCATGTACAATGTGATATGCATGCATGGGGACAGTATCCATGTGATACCCAGTGGATGACTGTTGCTATGCAAAGGTGATGTGCATGCACCATGTGTGATGCATCCTGACGCAATGACACCCACATGATGTATCTGCCACACTGACACCTGTACGGTTGTTATCAGTATGAGCTGGTGGAGCTACAATGGTGCCAGGTATGTAGATGTAGGATATCTAGGCATGGACAGTACTCTGTGACAGCATGTTGTGTATGTAAGCAAATAGTGAACATGAGGGGCCCCATGACTGAGGACTGTGTAATGCCACATGTACCTGACATGTAGTAGGTAGCATGATATGCTTGCACCACTGTGTGTCCTGTCCAGGATTCATATAGCCTAACATCCTGAGACACAGGGTATGATGTGACGGTGGATGTGTACATTGCCAATACCAGAATGTGGAATGCTGCTGAAGGGCAATGTGCGGACAATGTCTGATCTGTTACCCTCTGTACCACACCAACCACCCATGCAATGGTATGACAGGTGGCCAGCATGTGTATGTGCCGTGCTGTGGCACACAGAAGCCCAACAAGGGTGCCAGTAAAGGCATGGAGGTCATCAATGAGTGTGTGAAGCACGTATGTGAGGACGTGCCCCAGTGCCATACTGAATGGTCCAGTCATGGGTGTACGAATGCAGTCCCACACGTGCAATGCAGTACCACCCATGTGTAGTGCGATAGATGCGGTAGTGTGGCGGTCAAGGTACACAATGTCCAACAACAGGCTAGCAGTTAATTCAGTGGGCTGGTGTGGAGACACATACCAAACAGGTTGGCGGGACATAACAGCTAGGGAGATCGGAAGGTGACATTGGGACAGTGTCTTAGGACATAACGTGTGCATGGCAGTACCATGTATGTGTCCACAGGGACACTGTGATGTCCATGTATGGATTGCAACCCTGTAGTGAGTGAGAGTGTGTATTGTTGGTAGGTACACCATTGCCTGGCATGTTGCCAACATTATCTCAGTCAGCAATGCCTGGGTGACTGTTGCTCGTGACATCGAATGTGGATGTAGCCAAACAACACAGACATACCACCACACTGCCTGAGGGCCCACACTGCAATGTGTGGCAGTCATGTGTAGGTAGCTAGCCTTGGAGCATGTGATGGGCCACGAGGACCCACAATGGCTGTCAAGTGATGCACCCCACACATGTGAATATCCCCACCGTGCAACAGCCTGCACATGTGCCCATACAGCAGATGTGCATGGAACATGACTACCACCGTGGCGTCTGTGAAAAGGCCAGTACCGCCATGTCTCTGTGTGGAATAGCATGGTCCCTACCATTGCGTACATGTTGCGGAAGTGCACTGTGATATGTGTCAGCATAGTCACATACACTGTCCATCTGCCGGGGTGCCATGCCATTAACAACCCCCGTCAGCAGACGTCAGTAGTACCGGCTGTAGAGCACATGTACCATGTATGCTGCAATGGGTGTGTGTCCAGGGTGTGGCTAGCAGGGCCGTGAAGCAAATATGTTCATCTACCAGAGGGGGGATATCCCCAGGTTTAACACAGCAGACACATGGAGGTATCGTGCATGCTGAGGGTAGTGTAGGTATGGTATGTGTTGTGTAATGTGTCACCCAGCTAGGTGGAGTGCATGGCCAAGCATGTGTGGGTACATGGGAGTCCATACTAGGGAAGTGTGGGTTGCTGTCAGCACATGGCAGTAGCAGCTGTCCGAGGTCCAATGTACAGTATGACAACACAGCCAGCATGTAACCTGTGGTGTACAGTGTAATCTCTGTTGTGTGTTACAATGTGTCTAGCGGTCACAAACATGGGTATCCGAACATGGAGCACCTACGATGCATTGTGTTTGGAAAATATACAGTATGTGTGCAAAACATTGTGTGATGTGGGATCCCCTCACCTGTGTGTGTTGCAGTCCAGGTATGTGCCTGGGAGGTATGATCCGTGTACAATCTGGACTTGCAGGTGTGCTGTGCAGAGCATGGAGGCAGGTCCCAGGCACCGCAGATAAATGTGTGGCGTGCACTAGTGTGCGTGCCTTGCTTGTATGCAGCACAGTGGAAGGTGCAAGCATTGTCCCACATTACCGCATGCCATGCCTGCCTGTTACAGCCCTGCTGGAGACAGACATGTGACACCGCCGCAGAGGCAGCATAGCATGTGAAGATGTACATGTGGGCTCCACACCCTATGCAGATGTCCGCAGGTCATGTGTGCCACAGTAATGTGGTCGACCACGACTGTCATACTGGTCAGATACCACATGCCTGTATAAGTACAGTACGAGCATAGTCAACAGTCGCAGTGACAGAGTGGGCCAATGTACAGTATCCCTGTGTTCAGACCACTGCCTACTATACACTTGGCTAGACACACACCCGGAGGGTGAATATACCTTTGAGCCATCACATGTCCCAGTCCATGTAGCCTGTACAATGCCATCACAGGGTGGTCACAATAACGTGTGGTAAGACAGACATGTTGTACCAGGTGATGTGTCATGTGTGCATATGTTGAGTTGCACAGCCGTTCACGCATATCAGTGCATGATGTATAGTGTAACATGATGTGTGGAACTGCACTGTGATCCACAACAGGGTCATCTGAGACAGGTGTGTTGTGAATGGTGTAACCCATGGTCACATGGGATATACACTGGTGCTGTTGGCTGCCATGCTGGGGGCCACCAGTGGTGCCTGCAGTGGTCATACAGACATACTGCACACAGTGTTCTGGCAGGAATGTCCATTGTTGTGGATGATGTGTTGCTACGTGAAGGTAGGTGTGTGTTGTGAATGTTACACATCCAGATGTGACCATCAGGCACAGTCATGGTCGTCGACAGCATCACACACATCCACAGCGGTCAGAACCCTGTCCCCAGAATGGGTGTCAGCTGCCCTCGTACTGTGTGACGTATGTGCAGATGGCGGAACACCTCCTACTGGCTGGATAACAGTGTCAGCTAGGACGGCTATGTGATGGCTGGAATACGCCGTGATAATGTACAATGGTGGTATCCCAATGAAGTACCTGGAATCACATATAGTACGCCATGGCTGGCATGTAAACCATGTACAACAATGACTGTGTGACAGACACAAACAATGTGTAGACATGTTGAACATGTACACATGAGAACACCAAATGAGCTATGTTGCACATATCGATGTACAACTGTCATCCATGGCCATAGCATGGATGCAGACGCATATGCCCCACAGGCAGTACCACGCCATGTAGGTAGGGGGGCATTGCATGTGTACATGTGACAGTTGCTGTACCGCCACATGTCCTGCATAGCCGTCATGTAGGGGTAGCAGTGGTACGTGACTGTTGGACATGCCTGTACATTTGACCATGTCCCACAGGATAGGTGTTACGTGTGTACAACATGTGTTGTGTCATCATCAAGTTGTGAAGTGTATGGCTGCCAGTGTACCTGTGTGACATGTTCTGCGATGGGTGCAAAGGCACGCAGTACTGCATTGCATGCCCACATGCCCCACACAGGTGCATAGCCTGAACATAGAATACAAAGAGGGTGTTGGATGATAGCAACCCGCAAGAGGAGATGGGTACTGGTGGCAACCCACTACCACCTGTTCGGGTAAGGTGTGCATGTCTATGACACATTAGCACCCGAGAAGCTAGCAGTACAGCAGTACCGGGTGGCATGCATATATGTTCACCAATACCCCTGTGTGTCCCACCACTGGCCCATGGACAGACAGACACCAACACAATGTGCAGATTTGATATGTGCACAGCACATCACCACTGGCCACTGTAGAACAGGCTTACTGTGTAGACATGTGCACAGTAGGTCTGCGCCAGCCACACTCAAACACGTTATGTGCCGAACCACACCAATAGTTTAGCCCATGCCACAGACAGATGTGCACGCATCTGTGTATGTACGTCTGGGAATGTCCCCGGCCTAGCAGTATAGCTGTGTCAGTGTTGCAAACAACATACTGAATGGGCTGTATGTGTGAGGGGTGCATCATACATGTATGGTCAGATCGACGATACCATCAGTGCCCCTGCTATGTGAACATCCCTGTCCCCATACATGGATACCTATGCTGTGCCCAACACCACGTTCCCCATGGGAGGGATGGCGCTGTGCGGTGCACCAGCTGACATGGGGGTGGCAGCAGGCACTGGATGTAGACATATGTGGCACCCATGTCAGGCCAGGCAACCATCCATGTGCACGGGATAGCAGTGTGTGGGCACATACAGCACTGTGTTGAACAATATCGCAGCACATAGCACCTGTCAGGGTTAATGTGTAGGCATGGATGTGCGATACCTGCATGCACCAGACACAGCCCCACCAAGCAGCGTGCAGCCTACCTTGCAGAAGGCCAGTGTCCACACCATGATGATAGACATGTGTAATGTCCATATACACATAGCAATGACATATGGAATGGACTGCCACCCTGCCAATATCAGTACCCCCCAGGTGGGTCACATCCCAGTGCCATGTATTTGACATACCCTGCCATACCATGCAGCCCTGCTCAGCAAGGCTGCATGTGCTATCACAGTCCTACATGGTGCGATGGACAAAAGGCACTTTCACTATCAACCGTCCACAGCAGTAATGTGGCAGTGATGCACCCTGTGGTATTACAGGTGCTGTGTGTTGCTGTGGACAACGTGTGTGCGCACATGCTATGCATGACCTTTCCTGCTAATGTCACATGGTTACACATTGTCCCATGTGTATCACATGTGCAACACAGGTGAGTCGTGGCAGGTTGGACAACACCCATACAGTGCTGTGTAGATGTACATGGCACAACACATGCATGTACAGGTGTCCATGTGTATGTGTGCAGTGCCACCGCTGACGTTCATAATGGCCGCGTACGGGATGCCTAGTGACATATACACAGCATCCAGGTGAACAGTAGAACTGTTGTCACATGGGGACATGTGCCAACTGATATGGACACAGATGCAGGCAGGTACACATGTCCACAGCAGGCTAACATCAACATGGTGTGTGTACAGTGTGATGAGGTGACACACAGATATGATATGAGACCCACTGCTTAATGGTGTGACGGCAACACGTCGGCTGTGTCACTGCCATGATGCATCGCAGAGATTACTGTGTAGATGTTGTACATGTCATAGCAACGTATGTCCAGCAGTATGCCAGTACAGCAGTGTAAATGTGACCTGTCAACATCATTATGTCTTACAGATAATGCCACGTTCCCGGCTGCCTGCCTTCAGCCAACAGGAGGATGACGTGATTATACCGTTGCTCCACGACAATTACGATATACTATTCAGCCATGTGCCACTACAGGCACAGCAGCGGGATGACCTGTGGCAGGATTTTTGCAGGAGGGTGAACAACGTGGGCGGCAACAACCGCACCTACCAGCAGATCCGCAGACACTGCACAGACCTAATTCGGCACGCGAAACTGCAATCGCCAGACAACAAGGTGGGACAGGTGGTGGGCCACCAACCCAGCCTCCACTCACACACACGGAGGAGCTCCTGGCCAGTCTGGGGACACCCAGGGAACCTCGTGGAGGTGGGAGTCTCCAAACCAACGAGCCTGGAGCTGCCTGGTAAGTCAGTCTTGCATGTTTGTATGATAACTGACGTTGGTGTGGGTGTCATAGTACACCACATAATGTACCAACACATGCCAGGTATATGGCCACACAAGCTGCATACTACAGTATGCTACGTTGTGTTTGCAGACATGTGCATAGCACATGCTAACACACAGGTACATGATGTGACATGCACAGTGCTTACCATGGCGATAGTAATGGATAATGTGTATACTGTTGTGTCGCCCCTATACAGGTACCTCTGGCGTGTTGCACAGACATGGGTCCGTCGCAGGTGAGACTGTTGCTAGTAATAGGCATGATACAGTGTATAGATATTCCCCATGTGTCCAGGTATGACATGCACACCTGGGTCTGCCCCAGTCATGGTATACAGGTTGCACCACCCGACACACACGCCACCCATGTACAGTAGATACAACCGTTAGTATAGACCGGCATGACACCACATAACCCATTGGTGTGATATGTGCAGTCAGCTATGCATACAATGGTGGAGGTGTTCCACAATGGCTGCATGTGTAGTATGCATCGGTATGCCTTTGCGGTACACACACAGTACCACATAGTGAGCTGTGATCTGGCCAGCACACAGGTGTTACCACTGTGACCTATGCCCCTGCATTGGGTGCACACATTGTGACATGGCACATGACATGTCCCATGCACATGGTGGTCTGTCCGCAACATTGTCACACCATGACATGACCTACACACGACATATCAGACATCCACAATGTCTGCATAGCCTTCGGGAATGTGACACCTCAGACTAGTACGGGTGTATGTCACATGGGTCACCACAGGGATGTGTACACGATGCCCATCACACACAATTGTCCATGAACCAGTCAAACATGGCCATGGTTGACACCTACAGGCATGTTGCCACACAGTACATCCGCAGTGGGTAGTCACCGTTGCACCCTGTCCACACATAGTGCGGTCATAGCTGTAGTGGACCCCCTGGACATCTGATGTGGTACACCAGACAAATGAAATGTCTGTCAGCAGCCAATAGAGGTGCCACCAATGTCTACCATATACGTGCTGTGGAACAGCATGACTGTGTTGCAGACATGGCAATGCAATGCGTCCAGGTTACGCATCACACAGAAACATACCTGTGTCTTGCTGCCATGCAGTGGCACAGTGCCTGTACTCCCCACTGTACAGCTATGTACACAGCTCACACCAACCACACCTGCACAGACATCCTTGTTACACATGCATTCTATCTGTAGCCTGTACACATAACACTGCACTGTGACATCCGTTTTGATGTGGTGCATGTGGTGGGACACCATTGTCACATGTCCACATGTTACCGCACATGTTTGCGGTGTACATGACATAGTGACACCAGCCATGTGTATTGTTAACCTGCCCGTGGCCACATGGTGTATCACGGTGATGCATGCAAACTACCATGAATGTGTGTACTGCAAGCCTACTAAAAGACACCTGCTTGATGTAGTGTGCACCCCAGGGCAGTACGCATACTTCCACTATTAATGTCTGGGCTGCATTCACTGGGCTGTGGTGTGGGAATGCTGCATGCCACCTGCAATATCACATGCATGATGTGTCTGCATGTGTGTGTGTCTGCGTGTGTATGTCAGCGTGTGTGTGTCCGCATGTGTGTGTGTGTGTGTGTCTGCATGTGTGTGTGTGTCTGTGTGTGTGTCTGCGTGTGTGTAATGTAACTTACGGTATGTCTTTGTATTCACAGGTGCTGTAGGTGCGTTCCCCTCCTGCGGTCCATCTGATGCTAGTGTCCCCACAGATACTAGCGGTGATGACCATGTGCATGAGGCACAGGCAGGGTCGTCACAGGCAGAAGCTGTGCCATTGGATAACATCCCACCTATGTCCCCTTCATCTCCGCACACGGTTCAGATGCCGACACATACCACATCACCGCTGCCCATAGAGGAAGGACAGTCAGCGTCTGTTGGCACTGAGCAGGAATGTGTGGTGGCTACAGAAGGTGCGGGTACACACCATGTTGCCAGTGTAATGACTGGTGATGTGCCACACAGGCATGTGGCTGGTGCTGCTCATAGGAGGAGCACTGGTAGACATGCACCTGCCATACAAGGTGCAGCAGCTGGTATCAGCAGACGCATGTTTCAGACTGTAATGGCGGCACAGGCACGTGCCGAACGGCAGAACCAAGAAGGGCAGAGGCTGCAGAGGGCCGCAATCCATTCCTTAAATGAGAACATCCAGTCATTGGCGAATGCTCAACAGCAGCTTGCCGATGTTCTGGATAGGAGATTAGGTGAGATGGTTGGAATCCTCGACCGAGGCATGTCAATCCGCGAGCGTGAGCTGTCTGTGCTGGAACACCTGGTAGGGGTGAGGCATAGGACACGTGGCTGTAAGCCAGCAACACCACCTAGTGCAGGTCGATGTCTGCGTGCCACCTCTCATGCCCACTCACACAGTGCTGGTAGCAGCAGCAGTGCAGCTGGTGCTACACCAACCACACCAGGGCACAGCAAGCCACGTGGACGTGGCCCTGGACGGTCCCAGCGTGGACACGGTTCCAGCGGATATGTGTCATCGGAGAGTGGCCACTCCATACCTCCACCCCGTAGTGCCCGTGCGACCCCAGGCAGGCACGGGTCACGTGGCCGCAGGCGGACACAGTGAGCCATACAACCTGCACTGTACAGTCTTTGGCTGCCAAGTATACCCCGTGTAGGCATCACAGATGGCTGAACTGTGTACACACATACCCACACACAGCAGACACAACTGTAGGGCTCCACCACATCCACATGCATTCTGCACAGTCATGCCCGGTAAATGCACAGGCCCTTACACACACACATGATGTCATCCATTGGTACAGCCTATGCCCCTGGCACACATATCACCCTGTGCATATGATGAAGCCTCTGCCGCAGCACCGTGATCCACACCATCGGTGCACGGTTATGCAAACATATTCTGATGCACAGGGTGGACAAGATAGTGAGAGGTGTATGTGATACCTGTGTCCGCATAGTACGCGATGTGTATGTTGCAGTGGTTGTGTATGACAGGTGACAGGTGCGTATGTGATGTGGGTCATGCACTGACATCATGCAGCAGACATACCATGTAGTGCAGGTGCAGCATACATTGATCTGTGTACACGGTATGCGTGGCGGTTACATGTGTAGCACCATGTTGGTTCAGTTAATCTGTATGCCAATTATGGTGTACTTGCATGTGCCTACTGGGAGCACTGTTATCAGTCCCCCACGTGTAGCTGTGGGTACCCACAGGCACATCTGGCAATATCAGCATACCACAGGTACCGCAACCTGTATGGACCCCTACATAGGTACATAGGCATAGGTACATACCAGGCTATGTGCCCTACGGCATGTGTAAGCCTAGCCAGAGTGTGTGTGGCTGTCACCACCCCTTAGGATGAGGATACCACATCCATCGGTCCGCTGTCCCTCTGTCCAGCAGTGACACAGAGATGATGCCTGGCGCATACCTACGATCACACATCCACACGTCAGGATTACTCTTGGACAAAGTCAGTCAGGGGCTCTTCTTCACATGGGCTGGGAATCCTTTCCATGTTGTAGGGTGTCTCTGGGCGTTGACCCTGTTCCCCCAGCACGTCCTATTTATGTGAGTGTTGAGGTTTCTGTCAGTTGCTTCTGTGCCCGTGTTTGTTTGGAGCCTAGGAGGTGGTACATGTCCATGTCACCCAGGTCGGACATGGCCGTGTATGTCAGGCACAGATCACCACAGAGCAGACGTGCTGGGAAGGTATACAGCCGGAATCCCCTTGGTCGGGCAGCGTGTGACACATGTCTCAGCACCTTTATCCCTGTGTTGTGGAACATTTGTGGTCCTTCTGAGTGCTGCAGGTGTCACGTTAGGTACATCCCAGATGTGGCGTTGTACACAATCATTGCTCTGATGTGTGAAGAGTACAGGGGTACAATGAACTCCCCTGATGTGGATGTGATTCCTTCCTGACCAGGTGGCCACAGTGGAATGTCTTCCCAACCACATTGGCATTGTGAGTGTCGACAGAGGTTACCGACAGGTGTGGTACCCATGTCCCTGAACACGTCCACCATGTTCAATGGATTACCACCTACATGGTACGTCGGGGTGAACATGTCCTTCCACTGGGTAGGTCTGCACCTTCCCTGGCATGTAGCATCAGGCCATGGCTCTGGCACCAGTTATCCATTTCTATGAGGCCCCAGATGGATGTGTGTGTCTGATGGGGTGTTGAGTATGGTGGCCGGTGTGCAGTCATCTGCATACCTTGTCTGCCACAATCCCCCTATGTTTGCATGCACTTTGGAAGGTTGAATGCCGAACAGGAGGGGGCACAGGACTGAGCCCTGTGGGCCTCCACTCGAGACCAGCTTGGAGTCTGACATGGCACCAGGAACACAAACCCTGTGTGGTGTGACCTCCATCCAGTTGGCAAACCATTGTGTGACATATGTCTCCACATGTACGCTGGTGAGCCTTTCCATGAGTCCCACGTTGAGTGTTGTTTGAACGCTCCCGCCAGGTCATGGTAGTCTGTGCAAACCGATGTACCCCCATCAATGGCCTTAGTGACCCCTCCAGACAGGTCGAGCAGGTTTGGGAGGCAGGATCTGCCCTTGACTAGGTCGATGTGGGTATGTTCCGGTATTGGCTGTACACCACTGTCTGTACTTATGGGCTCCAGTATGGACCTCCCCACAGCTTTGCAGACAAGGCTTGTCAAGCTGATAGGGCAGGGATGTCTACAGTCCAGAAGAGCACTACCCTGGTGTAGTGGTACCACAGCTGCCGTATGCCATCCAGCGGGGACCTAGCCTGTAGTAAGCCTAAGATGACACAGCGGCCTTATGTGTGGGGCAAGGGCCTCAATGAGGTTGTGTAGCACACAGCCAGGGACACCATCTGGTCCCATTGGTGCTGTGTTCACCGCTTAACAGATATCAGATCTCTCCTGGGCATACGAGATGTTTGGGAGGCTAGACTCTGGTGGGATGGATATGTCCCCTCTTGGGGGGGGGGTAGATGTATGCATGGAACATGTCCGCTGGTTTGTTGACAATGTCTGTGGGTTCAGTGATCATTGTACCATTCTGGTGTAATTCCGGGCATGACTGTGTGCTCCCACCCATGTCCCTACCACAGCTAAGGAAGGCCCTATGGTTGTCTTATGTGTCCTCTGCAATACCACTCCCACAAGCGGCCTTGGATGATTGTATGTGTGATCGTATGTTAACGCCGGTATTAATCAGTGATGCCTTCCCTGGTACTGATATTGCTCTGTCATGTATTAGCTCCAACTGTTGTTGTACAGTTTGTCAATGGCTGGGGTCCACCAGACCATGTGCCTGCCTTCTGTGAACAAGGTCCTGATGTTATCATGATCGCTTGGTGCAGACATCCCTGGGGGTGCTCAGAGAAGGCATTTGTAAGGGTTTCAGCAGTGTGGCCTGTGTTTATCACTGGCATGGAGGCCTTGTAGGGTACCACACCAGTCGTATGACGTGTGTGGTTCGCTGTGGAGAGGTCGTCACTTTGGTCTCCCACGCCGGTGTTGGGTGCAGGATGCGGATTACCAGTGGATTCACTATACGGTCTGACATCACCATTGAGGGATGTACATCCTGTGTGGAGCATATCCTCCCCATGTGTGATGATCAGAACTGGTATACGTCCCCCCCTTGTGGGTATGGTGCATGGGTGTTCCACAGCAGTCAGGTGTATGAACACCTGGGACCTTTGGCGTAGGGTGTTGTGTCCTGGGTAATGTTCTCGGTCTATGTATGGGTGGTTGATGTCACCCAATATGACGGTGTTGTGAGAGCATTCACACTCACCAGTGTCTTCAGGACGGCTGTGCAGGTATCCTGGGTTTGGGAGGATGGTCTGTAGCATGCAACAAACTTTAGGGCAGTCCTAACCATGGTTAATTGCACCTGGATATTCCCTGCTGCTACGTGCATCTCTGCCAACATGGAGGTGTGTGTATCCGTCATGGAAATGGGGACTCCCCCTCCTTCTGTGTTATGTCCAGGTTATGGTCCTGAACGCGTGATATGGGGTATGACCCGACAGTGCTGGGGTGCTCTCAGCAGCCCTGACCAATGTTTCAGTCACAGCACTGACATCGATGTCCTCCATACTGAGGAGGGCATTTGAGGGTGTGCAGCTTGGCCGTAGACCACTGGCAGTGAGCTGTATTATCCTGTGTGTTTTCCAGGCTTGTAGTGTAGGGTGGTAGGTTTATCATTCCAGCCGTGCCTGCAGTGAGCACTGTGGGGGTGGCAGGTGCCTTCGACAAACCCTTGAAGACCGGGGGCGACAGCTGCCAGCCATACCATGCGAAGGGGCATGGCGTGCCAAGCATGTCATCCTAGGTAAGAGGAACTGGATCCCCTCAGACTGACACCGGTAACCAGGCACATTATCAAGGGTGACCACATTGAGCCAGTATAGTGGCATCATACTTGATGAGGGTGGGATACTGCCCAGGGTCAGAGACATGCCGACCTGGGCTACACAATCTGAGTGGCCCTCTATGTCTCCTGTAATGTATCCCAGGGTGGTATGCCACCAGTCGTTGACACCAGCATGGGCAATGACCGCGTCATACCTGTACATGCTGCGGAGTGACCTGAGTGCGTGTGTTATGTGGCGTATTCCAGCACCCGGCAGGCAGCCTACTGTGATCATTCCCTTGTTCAGTATGGTGGGTGGGACATCGGTGTGTCTGGCAGTGGCGTCACCCATTACAGGTGTGTCTGGCAGTGTGTGTGTCGCCTTGGGGCTCTGCCAGGTTAGCACACTGACGTTGAGAACTATGTGTTGCATGTCCTATGTCTTGTGGAGGCAGTAGCTTGTGTGTCTGCTTCAGAGGGCTCGTTAGGTTCGTGACATGTCCTACAGTGCCTCCAGGTATGTCTTAGTGTGTTCATGTGTTTGATCAGCATTTGCGATAGTCACATGTGACACTGGGTATGTGGTGTGCATTGTGTCCTTCCCCTCCCGCGTGGTCTTGCCGGTCATGGTTGGAGAGAGCACAGCCCCTGTCTGGCTATATAGTTGCGTCTGTCCATGTATTATGTTCATTGGGGAGGTGCGGCTTGTC